>NW_027461518.1:0-300000 GCF_024713945.1 Dermatophagoides farinae | reverse complement strand
GACTGGATACGACTTTGGACCGTTTCAGAATCCTGATTACTACTTTCCTTTATGGAACATCGACATTTACAATAAGTCTCTGCTCAAATACCCTCAGATTAAAGAATACTTGGGTTTTAAGCCAGAAAAATTGATTCCTTCATACGGTTCGAGCGGCTTAGGGACTTATTCACCTCCCCTGTCTTTTATTGCCAAGTTTGGAAGACTAAACTGTAGTATGTATGCAAGTGGCACAAAAAACTTCGGTAACTATTCGCAAGCGGAGTACGTTTTGAGAAGGTTGGGATTGTTACATGAGAACAAGATGACGAGCAATCCGAAAATCAGCAACAACGCCATTTCTGTCACAGCCGTGTACATGGAGTTGAACAGTTCCAAACAAAGCAAGACAAATGCGTCTCAAGCGTCCATGATTCAGATTAATCAAGATATTAAAAATACTTTGGACGACGTTAATTCAAATTTAACTTCGCTTACTGAACTAGCGACTACCTACGCCAAAATATATAAAAAGAATTTGAAACAGATCCAAAAACAGTCTACGTCTCTCGCTTATTTCTACGATCAAACGTTGTCTCAAGAAATAATAGACCTAGTAACAATGATCAGCGAGCGTCTCAAACTCAAGAAAGTCGACATTGGCAAACGAAGCATAAACCAGCTTAAACGCGATGGGCTTATAACGGAGCAGGAGTACACCCAGTTGGAGTCGTTTGTGCGCAAATCTAAAGGAAAGCAGCAGACGAACCAGAACTTTCCGATCTTAATTGGAGAAAAGCGGTTCAGAAGGTTCAGAAGTGTCATTGACAAAACGCCTGTGGACGAGGCTAACGTAATGAAGAATTTTTCTTCGCCGCACTTGACCTGCAGAGACTATTCGATTCTCATCAAAGACGAAGAACGAATTAACTATCTAATTGAAAACGAAAAGGTGATCCATAACTTAGACTTCAACAATATTGAGAACATCATATCCACAATGAACCCCAATATACTGACGCCTGAAGTTACGAATTACATGCTGCAGCTTTACCCGCTGCACGAAGAATTAAAGCGAGCCCACAAGTATTCCAAGGAAGAACAGAATAACTTCAAGCCTTTAGACTCGAAAATGTTGATGTGCCTGCGAATTCCCAATTTACTTGAAATCCTTCGTGCGCACTACTTCATAATAACTTTCGACGAAACAATAGCTCAGATCAACGAGTTCATCACCATCATAAACGACATATTCAAGCGCACCATGAGTTCCAAACCCATTAAAGTGATGATAAATCTGTTGTGCAGCGTAATACTCAACGAGTCGCCGAGCTTAAGAGACAAAATTAAAAAGAACGAGGCCATCAAACTGGACCGGATACGGGAAATCATCCGTGCGCATTCTGAGTCAGAAAGACAGCTCCACTTGGCAATTCAGTCGTTACTCGAAAAATCAGAGTTTGAAACGCTTGTGTGCAACGCCATTGCAGACATCTTGCTCGTGAAGAACCTACCTCAAAATTACATTAAAATCGCAGTCCAAAGCATAAAAGAACTTTTAAACAAGCTAAGAGATACGCACAAACACCTGTCCGTAATCAAAGCTGGTTCTGTGTCTTTTGAAACGTTGGCCAGACAGTTCAAACAGCTTGAATCGTACAACGCGCGAGTTAATTCGATATTTTGTCTACAAAACGAATTGATAGATAATCACACGCTGTTTTGCAAATACTTCTGTCTCAACAGCGAAGACTTCAACGTGACGGAATGGATCGACATTTTCGAGACAATTGCGAGCTATTTGCAGCACCAGTTAGATTGCAAAACGCTAACCAACTCTGCGCCGAAAAACGAAGCAAAAGAAGTTACGATTCCGGTTTGAGTTTACGGATTATTAGCGCTCTCTTTTATATTTTTGTGACTGGTGGAGATTACTTATTTTTAATTATGAGAATTTTTTTCTTTTTTTCACCCAACTAGCAAATATTTTATTAATGAACTAAAATAAGAAAACTAATGAAACATGGAAGAATCTCAAAATCTAGCATATACGTATAAAGACAGCTATGGCGGCCGAACTTTGTGCTCAACAATCGGTTTAACAGAGGGCACGATAATTTTCAACGAGACAGCTGATTTTACAATAAAATCTAACTATCCAAGCAAATACAACAAGTTGGCGTCCGTACTGACGCACCAGAAAATAGATCAATGGGGAGAAGATTATCAAGCGCTTTTTCATATGCTGCAGATTTGCATAATCGCGTATATTGAAGAAGGGCTCGACAGCAAAGATCTAGACCTCGACGACTACTACTGCCCAGACATCGACACGTGCCCATTGCAAGGCGTGTCTCTAATAAAAGAGTACATAGTCACTTTCGTCAAAAAGTGCAACTTGCAGCTCGACGAACATAAGATCTACGTCTTTTGCGTAGTTTTCATTTCCAATAGTCACATGATTAGCGACAACCGTATCGCTTTGTTTGCCAAAGTGTCAAAAACGGCCCACTCATGTAATCCGAATGTTTTTCTGATGTACGACGCAAAGTCAGAAAGAATGGTCGGAAAGACGCTGAAAAATATTTCCGCCCACGATCCGCTGACTATCAGCTATTTGGACTATGAGACCCTGTTGTGTGCTTCCCCTGGGTGTCGCTCCTTAATTTTGCAAACCACCAAACTGTTCTTTTGCAAATGCGACCGCTGCGAGCTGTCGCTGAGTGCCGCAACATTGCCAGACGAGCTGACATACCTAGCCGTAATTAAAGACATTTCTAACAGCAAAATTAGGATGTTTGCGTTCGACAATATCAAAAACATCGACATCGAGAACTTGTGTATTGAAAACAAAATCATGGTCTATTTGTTGAAGCTGGCGCACTGCACGATCATAATTCCTAAGATTTACGGTTGGGGGCCCGTTTTCAGCGACAATTTGCTTTTGATAGCCATAGAGGCCCTAGACCAGTTAACTTCAATTTTGCACGAAAGGTCCAACGATACCATCAACAAATTTTTGTACGGAAAAACTGTATTTCTGAGTTTTTACAACCAAATAGCCGAAACGCTCAAATCCATACCGTCCACGGTTTCGTTCAACGTCACCGAAATCACACATAAATTCAGACAGCTTATTTACTGACCAAAATTAAATCGCTGAGTGAAATATTAAAATTTAACATACGTATAAAAAGCAAATTTAAAAGAAAATTAACCAGTCACCGACGCAAATATATTTGAAGTGCGTGGGAATTAAATTAGCATTTTTGTTCCGCTGGCATGCGCGCTGTAGAATTTTTTCTAATATCTCTGATCATACAAACTAAAGCAGAAACAGACAAAGATGCTGAAGTGTTGATTGCAGAAAGAGGTTACAACAATCTTTCCGTCTCTTCATCAACGACGGAAAGGCGCTCCAAGCCCGTGAAACATTTTGGCTCAATAACTTTTAAGCAAACGACTCTGAATTCAAAAAAAAAAAATCAAGAGGTGAATGATAATATCGTGGAAAGGATACACGTCAATCGATGGTACGACCCTGATAAAAGAGTAATTGCCGGAACTGTATTCAACGACAAAAATTGGATTGTGTTAGAAAATTTTTTAATTATTTGTGACAAGCAAAAACGCGTTGACGGAGAAATCAACGACTATTGCACCGACTGCGAAGCTGTCATGAACAATGGCAAGTCTGAACTAGATCCGAGCAAGTCGACTTGGTACTGTTACGATCGAATGTTTCGTTTTTTACCGCAAAAAGACTACATCGTGTATATCAAACCGTATGGAAAACAGTCACATTCAGCACATCTCTAATGTTTCGCTTGACATTTTTTGTTGCTTATTAATTAGTTCTTTCCAATAACTAAGCAGTGTGTTTAATTCATCTATAGAATCTAAGATCAAACTCATATGGTCCTGTTCCTTGCTAAAAGCTTTTTAGAGACGAGAATCAGATTTTCGTCGATATTTCTAATTCGAGTTTCAATGTTGGAACCCTCTTTGTTCGAATAGTTAATCATCAAGTTGTTTTCTTCAAGCATACGGCAGAATCGAACGTGTAAACTACTTAACTCCAAGATGTGACGCAAACTATAGTTTTGCGCCTGTAAAAAATTTTCATAACTCTGCAACACGTCCAGTGACACTAAGTTGATGCCATTGGTAATTTCTCTTGGGTCGCTACTCGAAATGTATTTTTCTCGAAACTCGTTGTGGTCTTTGATATTATAGCTTTTGAGAGGAAAATTCTCGCCTGGCGTTTTATTAAGCAGTTCAAAGACTTTGTTAACTGGAATGTAGTTATTTAACAATAACAGGTATTCTCTTGATATTTTTTTTCCGTCAATTACGAGGTCATTGAAATTTTCCATGTCGGATGAAAACGTAGATTCAAAAATGTCACCTTGATTTAGCTGTTTCTTTTCATTATGTGATGTTGCGGGGCAAAATACATTTCCACCGAAATGAGAGATAGCTCCAACAGAAGCTCGCGTAAAGTTTTCTTTAGCAAAGAATTCATTGAGGTTGTCTTGTGAACTTTCAGCAAAGTAAGGTTGAGGATCAATTATTTTTTTCTTAGTGAAAACATCAGAGGATACCAAATTTTCAGAATTTTGGACGGGAATACTGATGGTCGATCTGTTTAATGTAACTTTTTTTTGATGTAGCGTGTTAAAAAACGAAGTGTTGTTATTTTCTTCACTGACATTTTCGTTCGTAATTTCTACCTGCGTTGAAGGAATTTGAGAAAAACATTCGTTTGCTGAATTTTGTCTGATTGGAATATCAAACGTTTTTGCTAAACAAGGCGTGGAATTTACCCGCAAAGTAATAAAACGTTGCGCATATTTCAAAGTATTGAGTGTTTGATCCGTATTGATATTTGAAGAGGAGATATTGGCGAGCATAATGCAGTACGCCTTTGGGTTTAAGAAGTATTCGCGAAGAATTTTAGTCAGCTCTGAATCTCTAAATGGAATGTGACCTTTACCTTGGTCCATAGCCCTGATACACTCTTTAAGAGCCAAGAGTGAGCGATTTATTCCTGCTCCGTCCTTCTGGGCTGATCTTCCGAAAAAAACAGAATCAGCTCCACGCTCACTACCAGCTAAGTCGATAAAAGCAAACTTGATAAAGGACTTAGGAGAAACTGGAGTTGAACATGAAATGCTATTTCCTCTAGACATCAGATTTTCTATGAGAGAACTTCGAGTGTTCGTAGGCTTAGTAACTTCAGAAAAACTCTCGTTTTTCAGACGTACCGAAAACTGCATTATTCCGTGACTACGACTGCTGACATTGTTTTTGCTGTTAGCAGCAGTAGAACGCGCAAAAGTGCCGGTTTCAATAGATTCTCTGAGAACAGCATTGTCAGTAATCAATACTTCGCGCAAATCCTTGACAATAACGGTTTTATCAAAGTGTTCCAAAGGTCTAACTAAATTGTGATTGTTCAGAAGATCATAAGCTTTGTTACAATGAATTTCAAAATAAGACATCATCAATTCATAACACGCAAATTCAGACTGTTTCAGCTTGTTTAGAATTTCTTCTCCAGCTTTTATCCATAAACCATCATGTTCCGATACGTTATGAAGTAAGGAATTTTTTTCGGGGCCCACCATGGTGAACGATTTACCTGAACCAGTTTGTCCAAAAGCAAAACAACTGCAGCACCCTCCATTTTCAAACATTCTGTCAATTAAAATTTTAATACAGTCATTGTAAATAGCTTCATTCGTAAAGTTCTCGTCATATACTCGGTCAAACTTGAACGGATGTTCGATTATTTTTTCAGTTCCATTATACTCACGTCTAAATTCGTTTACTATCAAATCGTTTGGACTATTAACTTTAATAATATCAAATTCATTTTTATCTATTTCATAGGGTAATAACACTTTTTTGCGTATACATACAGTGATATGTGCGTTTTGTTCGGAGTCAGCGCCGGAAGTAGTACAGCTAAACCTATCTCGCATCGTGCGGCTGTTTTTCATATTTTTAACGCTAGTTGAATCATTCATATTGTACTCATAGGGGTTCAAATAAGAATTAATTTGATTTAATTATTGAATCAATCTTTGTATTTGCAAAATTTACTTTTGTGTCTTTTTGATTCATTTTTCAATTAAAATAAAATTTCAAATTGGATTTTAGAAACCAGTTTCACTTTCGTTGTCATTGAAGAAGTTAGAAAAATTGTCGTCGGTGTTAGATAAGTAAACTCTGATTTTTTCAACAACAGATTCATCGCATTGGCCAATAATAGGTGTTCGCTTTTTTTTCTCAGCTAAGATTTTTTGTTCTTCAGTACTAAATCGCTTGAACCATTCCCAGCGCAGCAGTTGCAACGCCTCAATTTGTGATTCAATTCTATCAAATTTTTTTAAGTAATGTTTTAGCTCAATTGGTGGTGCTGCATAATTCTGAGCTGGCCAAATCAAAGGTTCGTAATCGTTTAGTTTAGCCCATCGATATAACAAAAACAATTTTCCACTGTTGACTTTCACCGAGCCGGCATGACTTTTATCGCTTCCAATAATTATTTCGTGAATTGTTTGTAAATCTTCTTTTTCATTTTCAAATATATAAGGACAATGAAATTGTAAAATTTTTGCGTGGAGTAACTTTTGAGTTTCACTCAGTTGTACTGTACTGACTTCATCATTTTCTAAATTGGCACAAACCCACTCAACAATAGAATCATAAATCCAAGTATTGTTAAAACTATTACATAATTGCATCAAACGAGAATTAGGTTTAAATGAGTGTGAAATTAAATTTTTTTTTAACAAATCAAAAGATCTGCAAAGTTCTAAAAGTAGTATGTTTTCTGAATTTTTAGTTTCGTTTTTTTCTACACATTTGTGAAATTCCTTGCACAAAATATGCATTAAACTACTCACGAGTCCTGAAAAAACTAAAATAATTTCTAGTTCATTTTCCAAATTGAAAGCTTTGACATAAGCAAACAATATCACCGATAGTATTGTAAAAAATCTAGCGGCTGGACTGATAGAATTAGAAAATACTTCAACTGACGTATTATACGTTTCGATTAAGTCGATACTGCAATGATTTTTGTAAACTTGTGTGAGTTCAAGTTTTCGATCAAATAAAATTTCGAAAAAATCACTGTACCCGCCGCAATCAAAATTTTTATTGTTAATTAAGAAATAATTACCATAATTTTCTGTAAAAAAAGACGTAATAAATTCCCAAACTTTTAATAAATATAAACAGTGGATTGATGAGCTGATAATATACTGAATTATTTCTAAAAAAACGTTACTGATCGAAGAATCCCAAAAGTCTTCATCATAAGATAACATAAATGTAACAAAATTTTCTGTAAGGTTGTTTTTGAAAAATAATTCTAGATTTGACAAAGTTTGCTCATTTTTGTGCTGCGATTGAATTAAAAAATAATAAATCATACAGAGAATTTTGCTTTTAAGACCGTCATTAGTGGTTGCAAAATATATCAGTTGTAAATAGTTACTAGGACCTTCAACGATATTGAAGTCGAAAAATTTTTCATTGCTTTTGTTGAAAAAAAATGGAATATCAGAGACGATAAACTTCAGATCGTGATCTAGTACTAACTTGTCGATTATGAGTATCAAAGCTTCTTGTGCTAGTAATGAAATGTTTGATTTAGATTTAAGTTCAGTCGTGATATATTGAGGAATTTTCAATTCTCTGACGCTTTCTAAATCAAAAACGCATTCAGCTGGCATTCTACTTGGTTTATAATGAGCTAAACAAAATAAGTTATTAATTTACAAGCATTACAAAGTACAAACATCCACTCTCACATAATAAAATGATATATATAGTAAAATTTAATTAAATTTGCGTAGAAAAAACATTTGTTAGAAGAAAAAATTTTTCAAACGACAAAACATTATTTATTAATAAAATAAGAATATTTTTTTTAACTTACTAATTATAAGAAAATGGCAGCTCAAAACATTGCAGTTGGTATTGATTTAGGTACCACTTTTTCATGTGTCGCTTACTTCGATAACGAAGTTAAGATTATCCCTAACGATCAGGGAAACAGAACCACACCATCTTACGTTGCATTCACTGACAACGAAAGACTTGTTGGAGATGCAGCCAAGAACCAGGCAGCTCAAAACCCTGAAAACACAATCTTCGACGCTAAGAGATTGATCGGAAGACAATTTAACGATCAAGCAATTCAAGAAGATATGAAGCACTGGCCATTCAAAGTTGTAAACGAAAATAACCAGGCCAAAATCGTAGTAAAATACAAGGGTGAGACTAAAAAATTCAGCCCTGAAGAAATCAGCGCTATGGTTTTAGGTAAAATGAAGGAACAGGCCACTGCTTTCATCGGAAAAGAAGTAAACTCTGCAGTTATCACTGTTCCAGCTTACTTCAACGACTCTCAAAGACAAGCCACCAAGGACGCTGGTGCCATTGCTGGACTTAACGTTTTAAGAATCATCAACGAACCTACCGCCGCAGCTATTGCTTACGGACTTGACAAGAAAGCTGATGGTGAACGAAATGTTCTCATCTTCGATCTTGGTGGTGGTACCTTTGATGTTTCTTTATTGACCATCGATGGCGGTATTTTTGAAGTCAGAGCCACCAATGGTGACACTCACCTTGGAGGAGAAGATTTCGATAACGTACTTGTTAACCACTTCGCTAACGAATTCTTTAAAAAGCACCACAAAGATCTTACTCAATCTAAGAAAGCTTTGAGACGATTGAGAACTGCTTGTGAACGTGCAAAGAGAACTCTTTCCTCGTCCTCTGTAGCTTCAATCGATGTTGATTCTTTGTACGAAGGTATCGATTTCAGCGCTTCAATCACTAGAGCTAGATTCGAACAACTCAACGCTCACTTATTCCAAAGATGCATCCAACCCGTAGAAAAAGTTCTTCAAGACGGAAGATGCGATAAGGGACAAGTCCACGAAGTTGTACTCGTCGGAGGTTCTACTCGTATTCCTAAAATTCAACAGCTAATTACTGACTTCTTTAACGGAAAGGAACCATGCAAATCCATCAACCCAGATGAAGCCGTTGCATACGGTGCCGCTGTTCAAGCAGCCATCCTCACTGACGCCAACAACGCCCAAGTTCAAGACATTCTTCTTCTTGATGTTACTCCATTGTCCCTCGGTCTCGAAACTGCTGGAGGAGTTTTCACCAAGATTATCAACAGAAACACTACCATCCCCACTAAGAGAAGTCAAACTTTCACTACTTACTCTGACAACCAGACTGCTGTCGCCATCAGAGTATTCGAAGGAGAAAGAGCCATGACTGCTGACAACAATCTTCTCGGTAAATTCGAATTAACCGGAATTCCTCCTGCACCAAGAGGAACTCCTCAAATCGAAGTAACTTTCGACCTCGACGCCAATGGTATCCTCAACGTTTACGCCGTCGACAAAGCTACTTCCAGACAAAACAAGATTGTCATCACCAACGATAAAGGTAGACTTTCTAAGGAAGAAATTGAAAGACTTATTCAGGAAAGTGAAAAATTCAAGGCTGAAGATGAAACTAAGGCCAAGAAGGTTGAAGCTAGAAACAGCCTTGAAAACTACTGCTTCTCTCTTAAAAGCTCAATCTCTGATCCGAACATGAAGAGCAAGATTTCTGAAGACGAGGTTAACACTCTTGTTCAGAAAGTCACTGACACTCTTTCATGGGTAGAAACTAACAATGACGCTGAAACCCACCAATACGAAGCCAAACAGAAGGAACTTGAGGCTGTTGCTATGCCAATCATGCAAAAGATCTATGCTGCTGGACCACAAGGCGGTATGGGTGAAGGTATGAACATGCCACCAGGCGGCATGGGCGGTGCCTCATCTGGTCCAACTGTTGAAGAAGTTGATTAAACAACTCGTTTAACTAGTTTGTTCCCGTTATTGTGTTTTTTGAATAATTGTTAATTATTTTTTTTACAATTTTATTTTTATGATATCGATTAGCAGATTGTATGATCTTTGTTTGGTTATACTATAATTTTTTATATAAAACTTATTACTGAACAATCATGATTTTGATGCAAACCGCGTTTGCATATCGTAGCCCAATAGTTTCCAGTGTTTTCGTCAGTAATTCGATAAACTGAAAAAGTATAATTTTGCATTCCGGGCGAAATCTTATAATTGTCAATTTCGAAACTTTCCTGAAACAACGAAAAAATTCTTATTTGTTCCCAATTTTCAAGATGATAAACTTTCAAAAAGTCTGTCGTATATACTATTTTTTCGGTGCAATGCATAAGCATTGTTTCGTTTGGAATGTTTATTTCAAGTTTTCCAATCTCAAAGCTCAAACCGCAGCCAACACATTTTAAAAAACTTTCTTTTATAGTCCATAACAAAAAATATCTGTACAGCATCTGATCTATTGAATTTACATGTTTTATGAAGTTCCATTCCTTGACTGTCATCGTGCTTTTCATATTATCCAAGAAGTCGGTTGGCGATCTCTTGTCGCTTTTGAGTTTAGTATAAGCCAGATCGATTCCAATAGAATTTAAATCTGCTTCCATACAACTTAAGACAAATAAGTTGAAATCGTGACTAACGTTGAAATCATATTTTTTTTCTCCATGTTGTTGTAAAACTGGTTTATACAATTTTTTTCGTTTCACTGTTATTTGTCCAATGGGACAATTGATAACTTTGCTCAAACAAACTTTGGTAAAATAATAGCTGTACAAAGAGTTTTGGAAGTTTAGTTTTAGTTGTTCGATGTTAGACAACTCGTCTTTCGTAAAACTTTTTTTGTATTGCTGAATTTCGTCAGATGTTAGATTGTGAACTTTTGAGATAAACAAACTAAAACCCGTCATTTTAGATTTTTATTTTTATTTTATACCAAATTTGTCAATTGATTAATCAACAAATAAAATAAACGATTTTAAGCCAAATAAACTTTCAATGTTATAATGAGAACTGTAATTGATAATGGCACGTCGTTTATCTTGTTAACCACATTTTTATTTGTTATTAACGTGTATATTTGTAAGTGATAAAACATCTAACTGTATATAATCAAAATCTTGTAGTTGAAAAATTCAAACCTATAAAAAGAAGACCAAGCGTGCTAATTTGTGGCGAAAATCAAAATGAAAAACGGTTGTTGTGGCAAATGTTGACTCATCACGAAGTTAAAATAACAGATTCCATTGAAGTAAAAAAATTATCTAAGACTTATATAACAGATCTGAATCACATGTCAAACGATTTTTACTCTGAAACACCGAATATATTTCTGGCGTCAGAAAATTTTAATTCGTCTGATACAAATTTCGACCACGTTGTGAGTTACTATGACATCATTGTGTGGGTTTTGGACGCGTCAATTCCGCTTAGTTCGTCGCAATCCGTGTTTTATTTATATAAAATATTCTGTTCTGAAATTCGAAAAAATCAAGAAAAACATTTAATTTTATGTTTTTCAAACGTAAGCAACGTAATTGATTTTGACAAAAAGAAAAAAATTCAAGAAATCGAGGCTCAATTAATTCGGTTAAATCAGCTTGAAGACCAATCAATCCTAACTAACTTCATTACTTTTTTTCCTGAACACCACTACTTGTACCAAACGATCAATTTATTTCTAACACATTTGGTAGCAAATAAACGCCTTAAAAGAACCAAAATACAACTAAAAGATCCTTGCAGTGCGATTAATTTAAATAATTTAAAGATCAATATTTGTGTAAGTATTTACAAAAAAATATTATAGAATGCACTTTCAGAAGTGAATTTCACGGTCTGTGCTGATAAGTGTAGAGCATTAATACTAAGTATTTTGACAGTACAGTATTTGAAAAGTAATAAGTAAAATCACCTAACTAATTTATTCAACGTAGTTAGAGTCACCAAGTATACATTTGACTAAGTTGCAATGATAAATGCAATCATTCATCAACGATTGAACGAGCAAGACAGGCTAAGAAATTCGAAAATTTTAACTTATATAATAATCGCTTTAATATTTCTGTTCAGTTTGACAATGATCGTACTCGTTAGTAAGTCAGTGACCTTGTAAATTAAATTTTAGTAAAAATAAGACTTAATAAAATCGCAAATTTAACTTGACAAAAGTTCGAAATTAATAAACCTACTACAGGTAACAAAATTAAAAAATTTAGTCTTCCAATGAGCTTGATCCGGATTCCGCAATTAGGTCATTAACGTTATCATTTTCTATACTAATAGCTTCGTCATCTAAATCGACGGCTTCAACTTTTATTTTATCGGTGTCAAAATTTGGATGAACCCAAAGGTTCGTTCCGCTAAACACTCCACTTTGAACTTGAGCGAGTGTAATGTCGAGGCGGGGTCCTATTTCTACCGTAGACAGACCTTCTATGCAAAGATTTTTGAGAGCGTCAGCGTCTAAATTCGAGTTTTCTACTTTATCGATTTTCTCTTTGGCATTCAGTTTGACTTTTTTGTTAGTTTTTTGGGGAGCAGAATCAGTGTTTAACAAATCCTTAAGCTTGTGTGACAATCTTACCGAATATTGACGAATTGAAACAGAAGCCTCACCAGTGTAAACAACAGCCATGATACGCTTTGTTGTTTTTATATTAATAGCACTTTTAGAATCTATAACTGGGAACAGTGTTGAAAAACACTTGCGAAGCAGTTCCAAAGCTTCGGCTGAAACAAAGCCGTCTTTATTTTCAAACCCAGACAACACGATGAGTGGGGGAGACGAAAACTCGTTCGACTTAGCGAAAGAATTTTCGAATAAGCGCCTGATGTCTTCTATTAATGAATAAGAATAAATGCAAAAGGTAAACGTGACACCTTTTTGCTCTTTCTTATTACAGATGCGAAACAAAACGTTTGACTGTGATTGCTTGACGACGAAGAGATGTGTGATATTCAAGACTCCACAAACTGCAATGAAATCTTTTAAAGTGTTTGCGGTGGTGGTGTTTAAATTTTTTGCTGTCCACGGTAAAAGCATTTTTCGAACGTCACTCACAAGTCTAAGTACATTGCTGCTCCGTTTTCCAATGATAACAACCAATGACCTCGGTATGCGGCTAAGCTCTTCATCTGTTGGCGCAACATGGACTTTATTTTTACGATTCACTCCCATGTTTAAATAACCCGTTTAAAGCATTTATTAATAATCTCTTTCAATGATAAATTTATCTTACGAAAGAAAAAAAAAAAATAAGTTACTTATGATAATCAAGTATACAGGCAATAAAGTTATTAATTATAATACGCATAGATATTTTGGATAATATACTTATCAATAACGGTAATAATATCAATTGTCTGAAGTAACAATCTAAACCTTCAGGGATAATGAGTCAGGAAGAACATTGACGGGTTGGATTCGTCCCGAATTGATCATTCTTTCAAGCATATTTTGCACCCATTCTTTACGGTATTTAATTATTAGCAATTTCAAGTCGATAAACATCGATGTTATCGAAGGTACGCTTAGCTGAAAGTCGGAGATAAAATACGACAACAACGTAACTAACTCCATGTCGGAAGCTCTTATGTCCCAAGAAAAAGTGTCATTAATTTTCAACTTGTCATCATTGAGGATACAATTCATTTCTAAAACACGGGTAAAGTTTTCGCTAGGATCAACCTGCGGCAGTAAAGCTTGAAACGCAACTTCTATATCTCGTAAATAAACGAATTGCGAGAGAAACTGCAAAGTTACAATGGACATTTCTTCGTCAGTGAACTTGTAGTCTTGTTTCCACTTTTCTAAAACGCCATTTATAAAAACGGGCAAGTCGTTGATGTTCCACAAAACACAAATACAGTCTGATCTGTTATGCTTGTCCGAAAGCCAGTTTTGTTCTTCAGCATGTTTTCTTAAATACTGGATATCCCATAATTGCTCGTCAGAATGAACTTCGAAATTTGCTAGCGATTCAGGTTTGGTTTCGAGCAGTATCGGAATTAACAAGCTGGTTTTATTTATTAAAAAAACAAACGCGTGAGTTAGAGGGTTTCTAAATACAGCATTGTTTCCTTCTTTTCCCGAGACGAGACATTTATTGCAAACTGATGAAATTTTTGAATCGACCCACGAACTGTATACGTCTTGATTCTGATTTTCATCTTTCTGTTCGTTTTTTTCTTGTTTATATTCGTAAAACTTGGTAGAAACAGGGCCGTCGATGGCGCTAGAAAGTGGGAACACAGTACGAACGACTTTAGGAAAGCAATTTGGATAAGGAGCTATAAACGAGTTCTGCCCGTTTTGCATATAAGAAGTGGCGCTGGAATTCGGAATTTTGCCAGCAGCAACCTGAGTTGTATATGGATGCACAGGATAAATAGGCGTATTTGTCACGGGAACCCAATGTTTGACGTAATTTTGTTGCATTGGCCCGTCCATAAAGCCGGGTCCTGACATTACATTCTGCATCTTGCGCTCATTTACATTGTATTTCTGGTCAACATTTGCTAGAAAAATATTGAAGCGCGCTCAAAGCGCCAAAATAACTTACAATTAATCATTCGTTGTTTTCGTTTGCTTTTCATACTCATATTATCTTCTATACTCGAGCCATCCTCTTCTTCCTCGCCGTCGCCGTCTATTTCGTTATTATAAGAATAGCGGCGCTTCATTCTGACCATGTGGTTAGAGTTGTTCACTTTTGTGAATCGCTCCGCCCGAGGTCCTTGAAAGCGACTGGCAACTCGTTGATTTCTGAGGCGAGTAAAATGTTCTTTTGTAATTAATCCTTCATCATATTTCCTGAATAGCTCTGTCAGCACACTATAAGCTTCAATTTTACGTCTGCGGTTCATGTTTGGACTGTTAGGGTCCTTCAACAAATAACATACGTAGGGGGCCCCCAGACCGCTGGCGCGAACGATGTCTTGTTGCTTGAGGTTCAATGGTTTGATCCACTCATCAGTTATACGAGTTTTCAGCCGGTTCAATTCGTTCAAGGAAGGCAATTTCCAATTTCGCACTTCATAAAACGAAATCAACTCCCCTCCATGATCGAGCGGAATGTTAACCTCCATGGCAAGTGTACGATCAATTTTCAACCAAGACTCATCTTCCCCACTTTCGTTTTCGTTGCCTTCTCCCCAGCCTTCGTTGTAAATTTGGTTTTCGTATCCGCCTATAGGCACGCTATTCTCTACATCAATAAAATTTTCTTGCATGAACTAGAGGACGCAATTACCTCATGAATTTTGTTAATAAAGATAACAAGAAAGTCTATTCAATGTATGTACAAAGCACGTTAGTAGAAATGAATAACAATTCTCGATTATCTATGTGCTCAGCATTAATATAAGTACAGCACCTTTTTTGTTTCAAATATTTTTGAACTATTATTATATTTTAATTAATGCAGTATTATTAAAAAAAACACTGAGTGTTATGCATACCAACATAAAATCTACATTTTCAGCGGACTGCTCGCATAATCACGTTTATCACTTCGTAGCCTGGGTTTTTGTTTTTTGAATTTCTATTGCTGCACCACTGATAACACAAAAACTTCTGCGTATTATTGATTAAACTCTATGTACTGCATATATAAACAATATGAGCAGCGTTGCCGCTATATTTCGACTATTTAAAGTAGGTTGACAGTTTTTCTTTGCAAAACGCGGATCTGTAAAGTTAAATATAGTTTTAGTTCCTCTGTAGATTTTCAAATATACTGTTTATTTATTACCAAGACAAATTCAACTACGCCGTTTTGCCTGGTCAATATAAAGATGACTACTGGAAAATTCGGCAAGATAAACTGGCTAATTCAATTTTAGCTTCAGTCAAAGAACTTAAAGGCTGGTGGGTCAAGATAATTCAGTTTCTCAGCACTAGACCAGACATTTTCAATGAAGTTTACATTAAAGCGTTTAGCCAAACGCAAGACAACATGCTTCCCACGTCTTTCGCGCAGATCCAGCAAAAAATCTCTGCGCAGTTGGGCCAGCCAGTCGACCATATTTTCAGAGAACTGGAGTCTGACTCGATCGCTGTCGCATCAATAGGACAGGTTCACCGAGGTCAATTGATTAACGGTCAACCTGTCGTTGTCAAGGTTCAGCACGCTTCTATTGAGAAATTGATCAGCCAAGATATGCTGATACTTGAAACTATACTAAGAGTTTATGCAAAAATAGACAATAGCTTTGATTTGCAAGCATTGCTTGCAGAGTGGAAAAAGCAGGCTGACTTAGAGTTGGATTTTTTAAAAGAAGCGAAAAATCAACAACGAGCTCGCAATAACATGATAACAGCAGAATTGGCTATCATAATTCCACGCGTGTACATGAGCTTAACTACAAAACAAGTAATGGTCCAAGAATACATTGAAGGCTTCAAAATAAACGACCTCATTCAGCAAAAGAACAATGGAATAGATCTCCAGGCTGTTTTTGTGAGCTTGCTAGAAGCATTTTGCCATCAGGTTTTCATTAACGGTTTTTACCACGCCGACCCACATCCTGGCAATATTCTAATTAACATCGACCCGCTCACACAAGAAGCTAAGCCTGTTTTGCTTGATTGGGGGCTGGTCAAAAACATTTCTGACAGCTATCGATACGGTTATTGCAAATTCATCATCAGTTGCGCTACAGTCGATCTTTTCGGTTTGATTGATGCCATGGCACATCTTGGCTTTGAATTCAAAGTTATGGATCAGGCTTTGCCGGCAAATCCAGAAACCTATCTAGACCTGTTTAAAGCTTTGCTTTCTACGCCTAATAATAACAACGCTGATTTGAAACTGATAACTAAAGATCAAAAAAAACAGATGTGGAAGGATTACAAAAGTAATGACAGTTATAATCCGTTCAAATCGTGGCCTAAAGAACTGATATTTTTTCTCCGGGTGGTTTCAATACTATATGGAGTCATGGTCGAACTCCAAATAAACATTCCCTTTTTAGAAATAATATTTAACAAGGCTCAACAAGGCTTGTCTAATTTGTATTCAAAATACAATTTAATATACCGAAATTCTTCTTCGTCGTTCAGGTTTGTTGTTAGTCCGCAGTACACTTTGCAAGAAAAAATATTGCGAGCCATACTCTTCTACGTAAACCGAAATCCCAGTGTAGCTGTTCAAGTTGTTGTACTTAAAGACGATTCTTGTCTCGTTAATGTTGCAGCTGGAAAATCTGATTCATATTTAAAAACCCCCGTAGACGATGAATCTTTATTTTGCTGTTACACACTAGTGCATGTTATGTTAATGTCTCTGCTTATGTGGTTAATTTCAAACAACATTGTCAAAAAAACAGACAAGCTCAGGGATTGGTGGTACGGTTTGTGCTTACCAGAACATGAAAATCTTACTGTTTATGATCTACTGATAGGTAACTGTGGTCTACACAAATGGTTGCCAGAAGATTGTTCATTCAACTTTTTGGGTTCATATTCAGACGTGCTCAGAAAGATAGAACGAACAAAACCGGAGCAAAAAAATTTTAACAATAATGTTTGCCTGTTCAGCCAAGCTTTCTTGCTAAACGCACTGCTCGAGAACATTGTGGGAATCGTGCCATTGCAGAACTATTTAAAAAACGTATTTTTTAATCAACTGAATTTAAGTTTCATATCCAAAAACTTTTACTACCCTATCCCTTCTTGCGCAAATTTAAACACACAAAATACGGCAGTCGTGACCAACAAAGTTAAAAAACCTGATAATCCACTGGTACATTATATTCGCAAATTCGCTGAAATACATAAATCTGAAAGTTTGCCTGTCCAAAGAGTCGACGTTACCACTACTGCGGCCGCTTTGAAAAAGTCGAAATCGGACCCTGGCTTCGGCCACAGTCACAAAAATAAAATAAAATACAACAGTATGCTCTTTCTTCGTGATAAAAAGTCCGGTCCTCGAAAATACAAAATATTAAAATCATCACTTGAACAAAACTGTAAGTTCCACAAAAGATTGGTGATGAACACTCGAGCGTTCAACGTGATGGGTGTCATCAGCAATCTATTTGACAGCGATCCAGCTAAATCAAATGACAACGAAACAGAGAATGCTGATTACACAGAATGGCTTAAAAAAGTGAACGAAACATTGAAATTAACCAAAGGAAAATTTTATAGCAAGTTCTCTAAGAAAAACATCGCAGCAAAGTTAAAAGCACACAAATCTCATTATTCTAATGTGATTGAAAAACTTAAAAAAAACAAAGACAATCTACACACCTACTCTGAAATCATTAAGCTAAAACCTTTACTGTTTGACTCGTTAGCTTTAAATTCAAATTTAATCAACGGCCTATTTATTCCACCGCTTTGTTTGCGAGCCAACGCGCATGCTATAGCCTCAATCTTGCATAAATTTAGCGACTATAGCACAAATGAGTTTGATCAAGAACTTAATCTTCTATACAAGCAAAAAAATTTATTTCAGGACTACTCCACAGATTTTGAGGGTTTACACATGGCGTACTATCAAGGTTACCAAATTTTCAGATTTAGAACTGACTTCAAGCTCATGGCCGCCAGTGTGATGTTAACTAGACCTGAAAATCACTTTTTATATATACGCAGGAACGGAAGCCGTATGAGCCAGAACGCGTTTAAAACGTCTAGCAATATGACGGTTAAAATTAAAAAAATCCCTTCACGGCTCAAAGCAATCATCTCGCAATGTAGCTATACAAACAGCGTTACTTCCTCGCCAGATATTATTTCTCAGGATTCAATATCCGATGAAGTTTTGGATAAACAAGCAGACAGAGAGATTTCTGTAACATACGCCGCAGAAGCCGCTAAAACATTAACTGGGCTTGGTTTTTGGGATTTCAACGGCAGTGCTGCAATCAGATTACCCCAACACAACACGTCATTTGCGATTTTGGTTAATGACGCCAATTACGGGAAATATATTACAAAACAAATAATTAAAATTATTATAAACTCTACCTGATTCAGCTTATATAGCCTTTAACAAAGAAAGATTTATTAAAAGTGGAAATTTTTCGGTTAAAGTTAGTCTAGGATATTGAATGTAGAAAATGCAAGACGAAAAATGCGTTAACGGCGAAGAAACGCAATTCACAGGTCAGAAGCGTAAATTATTTATAGTTTTGTCCAATACGTAAGTTTAAAAAACCGTAATTTATATAAAGAGACGTGAATTTACGTAATTTAAAAACTGAAGAAGGTTTAGAAAAGTTAAATGTATTACATCAATGTTTACTGAATATTTTTGACTCCATAGCAACGAAAAAATACTATATTGAAGTGTTATTCCAGAACGATCACAGCTGGGTACGAGTGTCACCCGAGTTTCGAGTACCTAGAACGATCGGAGTGTTTGAAAGCGTTTTACGGTCGTTGTACAAGTCAAAAAACGGGGTTCTGTTAAACAACTTTAAAGACTTTATTTTGAAAATTGCTTCTGAGGAGGAACAAACCATCCTGTTCAATACGCATAGCACACTTTCTGTTCATGCGCAAGCCAATAAGTCATTTTTAAATGTCCACCTTACGGATTTATTCAAACCTTATTGGCAATCGACTGACACTGATGCAGAGTTTACCACACTTCCTGGCCCAATGATTGAAATCTGTATGAATAAAGACAAATTACCACTTTTTAACGAGGACGCTATGTGTTTCATTCCCGAAATCGAACTCAGCCCTGTGGTGCTGGCTTCTAGAATTTTACAGTTCGTATTTTACTATTCGGTTGAGCGTGAATGACACCTAGAGGAATAGCTTCGTAGTAATACTTTATATCTGGTTTCTTTTCACATTCTGGAACTGGTTTAATCCAGTGAAACGAAAATTGATTTTTTTTTGGAATTAGCCAAGAAGTTTTTTTATGCTTTGGGATCTTGTTATTACTTGAACAGTCAATAATGACGAACTCACAGTCCCCAGTATACGGTTCGACGTTGTGACAGTCACAGCAATTTTTAGTACACTTAATAGGCGAAATTAGATATTTAGTCTTCATGGGTGCGTTGTATTGCAACTGTAAACATGCATGGCTGTTGAAGAGCACGTAACAATGCATATACAATTCATTAATAATTTATTTTCCACATACAGAAAGATTAAATATAGAAATAAGGTCTTTGATCTGCGATTCAGTTTTGAACTTTCCCTGAAAAACGTCTTGTATGAGCCTTTCGAACTGATTAATTTTACTTGTAAGTTCGACCAACTGGTTAGACATTATTTGCACAGTGTTGTTTTCTGTGAGCAAATGGTTTACAAGCTGCCACAAATCTTCCGTATTTTTTTCTGTACACTCCATTCTTTGGTCTAGGTAGTACAAGTATTCACTGATGATGTTTAGTGGAATGGTGGTAATGCATTTTTTTTTCAATCCAAGTCTATCGACCGCATTCACTTTAGATATGTTGTGTGACGAAAGAGACATACAATTTGCTGAAAAAATGTTTTCCAGCTTGGCTTCGACGAAATCCAGCATGTTCAAATTGCTGGTACCGTACTCAGCAGTGTCTTCCATGTTTAAACTAGCTTGCTCTTGCCCTATTTTCATTATTTCGAGCGTTTTATTTTCAAAATAGGCAATCTTACACGTTTTGAACACCCATGTTTGCAGCACGTCAGCGATATTAAACAATATATTGCTTTCTCGCTTGTAGCCATAAACGTTTTTTAACCAAAAGCATAAAAGCACGAGATTGGCTTCTTGCTCTATGTCCATAATATTTATTATGGAAAACGACACAGTTTCTTCAGTGTTCGTCGCGTTGTTTTTCACAATAATGAATATTTCAATTTCTCCTTGATGCAACGCAAAAGTATGTACGTTTTCGCCGTTTTTTGCCACTAAAAATAGTTCAATAAAACAAATTTCTTTTTCCTTGTACGTTGTCAATTTCGACAAGTTAAGTATAATGCTGCTTGATGAAATCTCATTGGCTATTTCCTTGGTGATCACTTCAATGAGACCATATTTGCAAGGCTCACTCGACGAAATGGAGCTGACAATCATGGAATTTTCGTCAAACAAAATTGTTTTCAGTTCTAACAAACTTATTCGTTTTACAACACTTACCGACATTTGAACTGTACAGTTCAGAAGACTTAATAACGAATTTCAGCAATATATCGACATTCGACTCACTCATGGTGCAATAACATGCTTGCTGGCAAGTGCGCAAATTAACCAGCCACAATCTAGCCAGCTAAAGGATTATTGAATACAGCTTTTTCAAGCGCTCATTTAGTTTGTTCATAAATTAGTTTTATTGTTGCATATTATAGTCACGTGATTGCTGAGTACAGTAGTGTATTATTAGAATAATAATAGACCAGTTATCATAAAAAAATAAATTTATTTAATAGCTTGAATGAAAGCTTTGTTTTATGCTTAAAAGTCAGCACACAGCATGGAGGCGCTCGAAGCCAAATACGAATTAGAGGAAAAATTACTTTCAATAGTCGAAAAAATAGACAAATACCTCACTTTAAAAGAAGACGTAAGAACGTACTTTGTACTAAAAGAACTGAGTTCATTTTCTGTGGTTTTGAGCAAGGCAAACTTAGAACGTTCAGCCTTTTTAGACGATGCAAAACTTCAATATTCCAAGTCGCACTTAGTTAAAGCGATTGTCACTAGCGTTAGAATTATTATTTTCAACGAGATTGACACGGCTGTTTCAACTTCTTATAAGATTAAATTAGTTGATATATTACAACGGTTTTTGCACATGGATGATTTAGACTTTTTAGCTGAACGAATTGTAAACATAGGCTTTGCAAAAAACATAGGAAAAAAGTCCGCCGCACAAAAAAAAATTAGCACAACCCTAAAAAAGTATATTAACAACAATCTTGTATTTCCAGTATGGAACAACAGTAGAATGGAAGTGAAAAATAGTTGTTTGATTTCAGTAGCAGATCTGCTTCCCGAAAATGATACACCTTCGCCTAATCATGAACTCAGCACTGAAATGGTCGAGTACTTCAAAAAGATAATTTTTCAGCTTCCGAATGAAGGGTTTTTTATTCGATTATTGAATCATGATTTGATAGACGTGTTGCTGGCAACACTTAATTATTTTTACCGCAACACGAAACTTATTCTATCGAAAAAATACGACGGTAAGTATTTGGTCAATTAAATTTTTAGTTCACTCTTTGGTTCATTGTCATATACACAACTTGCTCGAACACAACGCACAGAATGTGGTTGTGTCAGCTTTTAAATTAATAGTTAAACTGTCTTCTGAAGCTCATATTCGTGACGGCTTGATAAAGAAGCTGGATTTACTGTTCCTATCACAGGTAATATGTTTTTCTGACTTTTTATTTTTTTTGCAAAACGCAACCTTGATGAACAGAGTAGCTTTACGCCAATTATTAGAGCTTTCATTGAAAATTCAGCACAGCCACGGCGATGCCGTAATATCCAACGCGATTCTAAGTTTCGTGAACAACAATTTGCATCTATCGAACGTGATAGAGCCTATGTTTACTCAGTATTTTCAAAAATAGTAAGTTAGGTTTCTCATATGTAGTTAGCATTTATGACCGCTATGTTGACCGAGACATTAGGTTTTTTCTGGCTCAGTTTTTCGCTTTGTTCTCAAGCGTGATTTTAAGTCTGATTCGAGATAATACTAGCGCCGGTCCAACTACTCGCTGTACTATAGATAACATAACGCAATTAGCAGAAAAACTTGATGCTATATATAAACTCACTCACATATGTCTTTCACAATTGGATGTCTCAGAGACTAACGACGCGATTTCGTCCCAGATAAAGCCTATTCACTTTGCTGTTAAAGAATTGATCACTAGCTGCGGTTCGCACGTCCGCTCCTGCAACACAAACTATAAGACGTATTTAGTCGACAAAAATGTCGAGATTTTAGAACTAATTACCGATGAGATCAACATTGAAATAATTTTTAACAACTCCGTCAATGTGTCTGACATTAACGGCGCGTGTGTCATGCAGAACGCTAAGAAACTAAGCTTGAGCAGAAGAAACTATGCTAAGCAACTAATTATTGAGAAAATCCCCCAACATTAATATCTACATTTACGTAGGCATTAGAATAAATATAAAGGTACGCGTGTGAAAACAAAAATATTTGACACGATTGGAGAAAAGATTGTACTTGAGCCATATTACAGCTAAAATGAAAATGGTTATGCAAACAACAAGATAAAATTTGTAGTTTCACGTATAAATAGTAGACGTCTTACATTTGGTACTAACAGATCGATTATTTTACTCTGTTGGTAAGTTACCATTTTAGTTCGTACAAAGACGCTACCAATTATCATACAGCTGATTAATTTTGCTTCAGATAATTTTGAAAGTTTGCGTTAATCAATCTTTTAGAACAAATTTCTTAACGTAAACTGGAACTTGAAGTGGGTGGAAAATAATACCATCTTTGACAATGATATTGTTAACCGGGACGCTGAACGCATCTTCCGGGTGGTAAATTTTCAAATCATTGTACTCCTGTATGCTTTTCATTTTATTTAATACAAGATATAAAAGTAATTATAAAATAATATTGTGTAATTTAAGTTGTGTAGGAAACTTAAAAAAATACACGTTACGAAAAAGTCAACATTCTTCACAGGTGATTTGATTTAAGTGACCGCTTTACCGATCTGACTGATCGTTTGAGGTCGAGTAATTTATTTTGCCACTGACTAATGGACTGGTTTATTTGTTTGAGCTGTTTTTCCAAGTTGACTATAATGCATGCTTCGAAAATGGAATTAACGTAAGCAGTGAATGTGTCGCAACTGTGTATATAAGGTGTATATTTATCGTCCATAAAATATTGATTAATTTTTAGTTTTTCACCCAGAGGAGACTCCAAGACGGAATCCTTCGTTTCGGCTTTGAACTTGGCGTTGTTTAAAACTTTTATTATAGAGGTGTGGTAGTCTCTTCCGGCACTGATAAGCCATGAATGTTTAGAGTTCGTTTTTAGGTTTTGCAGAATAGTGTCTGCACAAGATGCTTCTAAAGAGCTGACAAGCACGCAACTGTTATTTTTGAACAAGCTAGAAAAAATGTCGGAGAACGAAACTAAGTCCGTGGAATTTATGTTCGCCAGCTTTGGGTAGTTTTGCGATTGCATCTGGTTGGCTTTGATGTCGGAGAAGAACTTAGACTCGGTAAGGTTGTGTTTCAGATTGAATTGGTTGGTCGTGTTCTGGAGTTTGCTAATTATAGCTCGAATGTTTTTGTCACATTCGCTCAGGTTTAAACTGTACTTGTCGTAGATAACTTGCTTATGGTAACTATCGGCTATCCCGGAATAGTTATACCTCTGTTCCTTCGTAGGAACGTTATTTAAAATAAAAAAAAACCTATCTTTGAGTTCGCAGTTTCGCCAGTCGGGAGCTGTTGAAGCAAGTTGGTTATCTAGAATCACATTCATTGAAGCACCACAAACGCATTGCAGCTGTGTCCGCAGACTTAAACCAATCTTCAGGTCTGGCTGCGTAAAATATTTTAGCATTCGATCATTAATTAACGGCCAATTTGTGCCATATTGTTTCACAAAATAAACTAGCTTTTTCGTGTTTTCGAAGTTCCATAAGATAGAATTATTTGTCGATTCGCTAACTCCTAAATCCGTTAGGCGCTGTTCAGCGTCAGGCTGCTCGAAAAAATCTAGTAAACCAACCAATTGAAATTCAAACATTGTCGCTATTGGCTCTTCATCGTTGCTGACCGGGTCCTTTGAACAAACCCACCTTTCGTTGATATAGTTCCACACATTGGTTGTTTTAACCTGAGCTGAAGACTTGTTTTGGGTTTTCGAATTGCTGTTACCCGAAACTCTTGACGTCTTCGAAACCATAATACTTTTAAATCATGAACGAACCAGTAAACAAAGTTCGAAAATTGGATTTAACACACTTGGTATTTGTTTTTTGCGAAACTAAAAAAACTGAATTAAGCAATAGTTTATAATATTTAGATAATATAATTAGAAAAAATTAAACATTTATTGAGCCTGCATGAACTTCGTTTGATTCCACGGTACCGACAAATGTTCTTATTTCTAAAGCAACGAACTTTTTATGAAAAACGATGACATTGTACCATGTTCGAACTCCAACCAAAGCTTTGGGTTGAAGTATGTCGATTGGCAAAAACTTGATGAGAAAACAATAAAACCGGAAAAAAAGGAAATTGAGCCGGCAAAAGTATCTAAAGCATCTCCCAAGGTTAGAAAGCACTACACAATAACTGAACCGCTGGGATTTCCTCAGCCTACTACTTCATATCCAGTTGTTTTAGAAGAATACATTGAAAAGATGAGCGATGGATCTGAAAAAATCAGAAGACTCGTTTCGCCTGTTCAAACTCCGGGACTACTTGAGAAAAGCCACCAAGTCAAACATTGGCTGTACGTTATAATAATCGGTATTCTTATTTTTTATCTGTTGTTCATTTTTTTGCGAGCCACGCACCAGTCAATACTTGTGTATATAAACGAAGAATCATTTAAAAGGCGCGAATTAGCAAAACTTGCTCAAATGAAATTCGAATCTAACTATTGCCACCTAGGACCTCCTATTGACTTGATAGACCGTTGCTCGCAACTCCAGCTAGAAATGGAAAAATTTCGAAGACCTGAAGCAAAATTGGTAATCATAAACAAACTACTAGTTTCAATAATAAAAGACTTTATCAACTCGATAATAGAAAGTTGGTATACTTTTATAGCTTTTATAATACTTATAATCGTGTTCTTCAAGTTTAAACTGTAAAATTTTTTTCGATAATCCTGCAACACTGAATTATTGAAAGTTCAGGAACATTAAAAAACAGAGACAATCTGCGAATAACTAGTCGTAAACTCGGATGAATTTTTTTTGTTAGAATGCTGGAATTCAATGACACTTCAGAAATCCCCAGCGGTATTTGTTGGTAGAGATGCCTGAAATTCTGTTCTTCATCGTTCTCCAAAAATAAATTATGATCTTCAGCTAAGCATACTTTGCCAAGAAGAAAACCGTTAATATAGCAGTCAACCGACTGCCGAACAATTTCGAATTGAGCAAGTTCACTTAAGTCCGTTTTTACTGGTAACTTCATAAACATATTTTTATTGTTGAGTATTTGTTTACTCAGATTTTCTTGCGTTTCCTGCTTCGAGTGTAATAATTTAGGAGCATCAATGCTTTCAGTCGAAAAGACATTAGCAATTGATTGCAAATCTAGATCTATATAAGGATCTTCGAATTTTAATACTAAATTTGTTAAAAAGTCTGGCCATAAAGTAAAGTTTGATTTTGTATCACCCCATTCACATTTACTAACATGTCGCATTTGGCAAAAGACTATTCTACAAGTGCAAACTATAATTCCCGAAAGTAACGTAAAAGATTCAAAAACAGACTTTCTAATTACAGAACTTGGAACAAAGTTTTCCACGTCTAAGCATAAATTTAAAAGCACAACCGCCACACAGTAAACTTCTTCAGGCAACAATGCTTTAATTATTCCTCGATACAGTAACGATTTCAGATAAACGCGAAAATTTTTTGCGTCTAGTATTTCATAGCTAGCCTTTGCAGGAAGCTGGGCTATAACATTATTAACAAGGTAAACACATTTTAGTATATACTTCGCCAAAGGTAAATAAAAATACAATTTTAAATTTGCTAACTGTTCATTTTTGTTTACTTCATCCATGGCTATATTATGGAATCGTCCTTTCACTTTGAATCTAAGCAAGTCAGCAGCGCAAAGAGGTACATTCAGGGTGATAGCTGATAAAAGAACAACAGCGATGGGCAGGCAAGAGAAACTAAGACATGAACGTTTAAAAATGCAACTTGAGTAATAATCTTTAATAGCTTCTTCACCAACAAGAACCAATGTCAACTTTTCAAATAACTTTAAATTTTTTTCTTCAGAGGCATTTTTAAATAATGAATTATCAACTCCAAAATCTACCTGGATACCGTATTGTTCAAATAAATAATCAGCTTGTAGTAAACAAAACTCACTGAATGTAAAGATCAAAAAAGTTACTAACAAGGTACTATTTTCAACTATTTTTGAATTAGGGTTATTTTTAATATTCTTGTCGATGAAAGGCAAAAATATTTGTTTTACAATCATTTTGAGAGTGAGATGTCTAGATTTTATTACTTCCTTAAGTAAACTGTTAGACAATCTATAACTAGTATTTGTGTTTAAATCATCGTTCGGGTCTAACAGCGACTCTATTGGTTCATTTGGCTGTCGGTCATCATCATGATCAACTACAAATATTGTTTCACTGTCACTTTCAATAGTTAGCTCTTTGTCTAAAAACTGATCGATATGTCCTTTTACCAAATCAAAGATAGAAGCTTTTTTGCCAATTACAAAGTCTCTGAATTTTTGATCTTTAATGTATTGATAAAAATTTTTTTTAGGATCTATTGATAAAGAAACTTGTTGGATCGTTTCACTTAAATTTTCAAAAAGATTTGTGTTTTTCGACAATAATTCTTGCGTAATAAATAACTGCCAAATCCTTCTGGTTCTTTCTTCCAATTTGTAAGAAAGATCATGACAACCATAATAGTCAAGTAACTTATTTTCAAAAAAACTTTTGAGTTCTTTTTGAAGTTTAAAAATAATCAATAAAGTTTGTGTGTCAATTCTTCCAGATAAATGTGCAGGAAGAGAACTGGTTATTTTTTCAATTTTTTTATTTTTTTCATTGGTTTTGGTAACATTTATCACAGTATGGTACATTTTTTTGCCTTGAGTAGCAAAATCGTTAATTTCATCAACTGTTTCTCGCTCGATCTTTCGCCAAGACTCGCAAATAGTACCACAAAGCTGACACATATAGTAACCTGATTCATCGAGAAGCAGTTTACTGTTTCCACAGATGGAACATTTCATTCTTTCGCTACATACAAAATAAAGTATCTATAACTGTTAAACTTCTAAATAATGTGTTAAAACGAATCAGCATTAACAAGTACAGTAGTGGAGGTGTGAGCCGTCTATTGACCGATTTATGAAATATTGTTTTTTTCTAAAAAACTTATCATTATAAACAATCGACAATTATTTCTAAAAATCCTAAATCGGAATAGCACGCATTTTCCACTTATTAAATTGAATTCTGAGTGTGTTTGGATTTAGTTTGATATTTTTATTTTCATATGTAGAAGATGCAGGCCCGAGGTTATTTTGATCAAGCCAGTGCGAATCTTGAGGCTCAACAATATCAGGGTCAATTTTCAAACCAATATTCATACGCTAATTATGCTGCACAGGGAACGGCGCATGGATATAACGAAACCATGATATCCGACAATGGTCTCTTATCGCAAGACTTACCCGGTGGCGAAAAATACAACTCTTATGTTACCCAGCCTGTTCAAAGTCAAAACACATCGATTGTGGATACAGCCCAGTATTTCATTACTCCAACAGCATCTGTGTTTCCAAATTCTCACACGTTAAAATCAAAGATAGGAATTCCTTTCGCAGTGCTTTTCAATTGCTCACCAGAAAATGTTCAGCTGCCTTGCGTTCAATCGTGTACGAGCACACCAATAATTCGATGCAAAAAATGCCGTAGTTATATAAACTGTTACTGTGATTTTTTGCATGATGGTGTCAAATGGCAATGTTCTATTTGTAAAACTCTCAATGATGTGCCAAATGATTATTACTCTCCTTTAAACAGACAAGGCCGAAGATTAGATTATGAATATAAGCCAGAATTATATTATTCAGCTTACGAATATACTGCAACTCAAGATTACTTGTCGCGTCCTCCAATGAATCCGATCTACATGCTCGCAATCGATGTAAGTGCGATAAGTGTACGGAGCGGTTTCTTTCACTCGGTTTGTAATACGTTTACTTATTTAGTTAAAAATGAATTAATATCTGCCAGGGATAGAAGTTACTTTATCATTGTGACATACGATACTTGCTTACACTTTTATAATTTGCGCAAAAACGGAAAAGTCCACATTATTTCACAGAATTCTGAAAGTTCTAAAATATTTTTGCCCATCGAAGAACCCTTGTGGAATTTAATTGATTCAAAAGATAAAATTCTTACTTTATTGGAAGAACTTCCAGCGCTTTGGATGCATACAAATGTTGAAACTTCTAATCCATCAAAAGCAATAGCAGCAAGCAGCATAGTCTTTGGACATAACGGTGGAAAATTAATATTGTGCCACGGAAGTCCGATAACTGACGAAGAAATTATTAAAAAAATACCTAATTCTCAAATTCCTCTTGAAAACAGTAATGATATTACCAATATTCTCAGATCACGTTCCAAGTTCTGTTTAACAAAACGAGCTATTCTTCCTCATCAGCACATTAGTTTAGATGTCGTTATTGCTACTAATGAGCCAAATATTCCCGGATTTGCCGACATGGGAGAGTTAGCAAGTGGTACAAATGGACAGTTATTTTATTATCAGCACTTTAATCCTCAACTTCATTACGACCAAATGATTAAAGATTTAAGCACTTATTTCGCATCAATTACCGGTTGGGAAGCTGCTCTACGTGCAAGAATAAGCACAGGTTGGGTAAGTAACAGATATTATGGTAATTATCAATCTCGCGGATTAGAGCTAATAAGTATTAGTTCGATCGTTAATTCAACTTCTATTGCTCTTTGTTTAGAAACAAGTGATACTAACACTGGTGTCGACGAGTTATTGATTCAGTTTGCTATTTTACACTCTACCCCTGATGGAAACAGACGAATTCGTATTATAACTTCTAAGTTTAAAACTTCGTCGGATCTGGCCCAAATAGCTGCTAGCATAAATGTCGAAGCAGTTTCTCATTTAATCACTATTTTAAGTATGACAGAAGCGATAAATTCTAAACTTGTTGAGGGTCGCAACGCACTAATAGCTCGATTTTCTTCTCTGATGACGTTACTTTCGGCACACTACCAGAAAATTCCGCCAAGCACAGATATTACAAAACCAATTGATGCATCTAACAAATTACAGTTAGCTGCTTTTATTTGTTCAAACTCAATCAAAAATCCTTTATTCTCTGAATCAAACGAGTACAACACCCATGATAGATATCATATCTGGTACAGAATCAAATCAACACCTATTCAGTACAATTTCTTATATTACACTCCTTTGATGATTGATATCATGAGTTTGTACGCTTTGAACAGCAATAATGATAGTGAGACTTTTAATTATATCCCATGCAGGCTAAGTCAAATGGTTTTATCTGCGAACGCCGTTTATTTATGTTGTAATTGCATTGATTTATTAATGTGGGTAGGACGTGATGTTAATAAAAATTGGCTCAAAGCAGTCTTTAACACTGAAAACGCTCAAGACATACATCCTTACGCCATGACCTACGTACAAGATATTAATTATGAGTCAAAATTGTTACTGAAAATCGTTAAGCACATGCAAAACCTAGGACGCATCAATAAAACTGTTTTTATTTGTGTTCAATCTGGGGCTTATGAGTCCTTATTCATTAAAATGTTAACTGATGACAAGACCGCGCAAAATAGCCTTTCTATGATTGACATATGGAACAAGTTTTGTTTTTCGAACGTAAGCCATCAATATCAACCACCATCTTCGGCTATGATCCCGCCGATTCATATGTAAGAATGTCAATGTTTTTATAAAATTGATTAAATCATTAGAAAAATCTAAACTAATCATCTTTTAGAGATGACAAGAATAAATTTTGATTCCATGCTTAAAAAGTTATTATTTACTAATGAATAATATTAGAATAAATAAAACGATAATATTTCTAAAGAAATCGTTATTTATCTGTTCCATGTATTTGATCAATTTAAGTCAATAAATTTTGATGTCGATTCAAATTGAACTCGAATTTACGACTGTTCTTTTAAAATCTTTAAAGCCAAAAGGCGAGACTTTGGAAGTTTTCTTTTTTGATCAACGTATTAATGTAAACCAATATAGAGCATTACTATTATTATATGCAAAGCAAAAGTTATCTGGTTACATAAACCGAACAGACAGAAACTGCCTATATAAGTTACTAAAGTATTCTAACTATTTACGGAATCGAATTTTCAATATTAGCTTTAATATCTGGCGAAAGCATTTTGTCATCAAGCTAAACCAAAAAAATCAAATTTACAAAAGTATTCTACAACGGTCGTTTAAAAATTGGTATAAACAATATAACGCCAGAAAAAAGTTCACGCAAACTCAATGCAAAAAAGTTAATAATCATACGGTTCAATTAATAAGCCATTTACATTGCGGGTATTATTTTAAGAAATGGCGAGCGGTCGCTTTATGTTCTCACAAAAAATCAATACTTGTAAATATTAACGATCAATTACTTTATTCTAATCTTCAAATTCATTTACTTTGGTGGTTATATCTAGTAAACATTCGAAATGAAGAAATGTATTTTATTCATAGAAAAATATTATTGCTTAGTGCAAGAAGATATTACAATAAGTTTTGTCAAACGTTCATAAATACTTCTTTTCATCGCAGAGTCGATACGATTCATAAGCATTATCTACTTAAACAAACTTTCAAAAGCCTCAGAAAGCTTGCTTATTCATCGAATAAGAGAAAATTATTGCAACGAGATACGATAAAAATCTTACTGAGGATCTGGCGCTTATATACGCCTACAACTAAAAAAAATATTTCGAGGCAAATGTTTTTAGGAAAAACTTTTTACATATGGCAAAAACAGCTGGTTCTGAAAAGAAAGCAAAGGCGTATAAGATTCGCGTACAAAACCTCAATTTCAAAGCAGTATTTTTTCAAATGGAATGGCAATTGGAAGATAAAGTTACTCATGAAGTTAAAACTTGAAAATAACAATGCGATCAAAAAAATAATATGTGCCAGATCGTTCTTTCATATACAAAAGTATACTGAATATGTCAGAAGAAACGAAGTGGAGATCCAGCAATTGAAAAATCATAATCTACTGTATAATACATTTTTATCTTGGCAGTTACGCACATATAAATCTTCACAGCTACGCATAAAATTTGAACTGTTGCAATTTTTTATGTATTCTAACAAAAGTGATGAGTTTTACATATATTATGACACAGAATTATTGCTGAAACCAGCATGTATCCGGCTCAATGAGATTTACAGACGGAAGTGGCTTAAATATCTATATAAGTGGAAAATACAGTGTGACCTAAAGATAAAACAAAAAAATATGAAATTGGTACTATTATGCAAGTATCATTTGCGAGTTAAATTTTTTTATTTTGAGAAGTGGCAAACTGCTAAAAAACTTAAAGTAATTTCAACAGAAATATTACAACGGTTAGATTTCTTATTGGCTGAATTATTTATCAACCAATGGCGAATAAGCACTAAAAATCACAAAAATAGGATTGAAGAAGCGATGAAAAAGAAACAAAGCAGTATTAACTGTTTTGAATTATTTATCGTTAGAAGAACTAAAACAAAGTTGAAGTATTACTTCGATCAATGGATCGAGACAACTAAGATTAAATTCTTAATTTTATCTAAGCTAGCAGTGATGAATGACTATTTAAATTTAAAGATATGCACTTTACACATATTTCACTGGAAAAGATATGTAAAAATACTGTACAACCAAAAAATTGTCAGTGAAATAATTTATAAAAAATATACGAATTTCCTCTTGACCCAGAAATTCAAGTTTTGGAAACATAAGTTATACTTGGTAAAAGATCTAAAAAATAGCTTTGTCGTCGTGACACACCTTTATCGACAAAAAAATATTCGAGAATTTTTCGTTAAAATTGCAAAAGTATACAAACTGCAGGTCGAAAGCTATGATGAATACCTCAAAAACATAAAGTACAAAACTTTTAAGGCTTGGAAGTCAGAAAATGAACTTTACTTGAAATATCAAAATCAAATAAAAAATCTTGACTCACTTAATCTAAAAAACAAACTTATTTTAAGAAACTGTTTGAGCAAATGGAGTTACACGTCTAAAGTTTACTTAGTTTATATACAGATTAAGGACAAACACAATAAGTTATTAATTGATACCTGTTTTGTAAATTGGAAACAAACGTATTCCAAATCTGTCAAAAATCATCATTATTATAAAACAATAAAACAAAAACACGACAAGAAACTAGTATTCAAGACATACGTAAAACTTCAAATAATACTTGATTACAATTTCAATCGAAGAATCAATATTTGTGAATTTATTTTAATGCTTTTAAGTCCGAAAAAAATATTAAATTTCAACATTACAGATAGTGCTAGGTCTACTTTAAGTGAAAATTTTGAAACGTGTGTAAGCAACTATTATTTCAATACGTATAGAAATAAATTAAACTATTTGGTGAAACTGCTTTTAAAAAATGATATCATTGTCTCTATAAACGATTTATTCGGCCACACAGAAAACAAGTTAGGTTACGATGATGATGATCAATACATTAATTTGCTGGAAAATGGAAAGATAGATTACATATATAATGAAATTTTCGATAAGAACGTGATAAACCTGCTGTTGAACATTCAAAAAGTGAAAAATAATCTAAATAATTGGAACGTGTACAGCATTTTAATGTGTAAATTAAAAAACTTTGCCTCCATTATTAAAATTAAATACGAGCAAAAATTACAAAAAAAAACTTTAGTAGCGTTAATCAATTATTTCAATCATTTATCGAGTTGTTTTGCTACATGTGTTTCGATAAATGAAACTAATGTAAAAAGAAGATATTTATTATCATTAAAAAAGCGTTTTTTGCGTTTGTCTTATTTGAAAATACAAGTCAGAGATTTACTGTTGAAACGGTATTTTTTACAATGGAGTAATAAATTAATCAATTCTTCCATTTATAAACGCAAAATATTTGCTTGCCAAAGAATAAATGCAATAATTTATAAATCAACAAGCATAAAAGGAACTGTTCAATTAATCAACTATCGAAGTTTGGGTAAAAAATTTTTAGTGTTATGGTATGAAAATACAAAAATAAAACAAATAAGAATTTTAATTAAATCTAAATATATAACTCGAATCCAACGGAACGCTTATTTCATATGGCGAAACAGATACTTTAAAGTAAATGCAAGGTTTCAGAAAGTTAAGAAGCTAGTTAATTCAAATTTAATTTTGTATTTTTTGAACGTATGGATTACACATACGATTCAAAAACTAGATAATCAAATACTTATTTCAGAAAATTTTTTCGCTTACATTATAAAACAAACATATTTCAAATTACGTTACGTTTATAAACAGAAATTGAACATTAAAAAACTTAATAATTTTCGAATAAATAAGTATTTGAAGTTATATTTTTCACTGTGGAAAACTCAAAATGAACGTCAGTGTTTAATTAAATACTTACAAGATTATCTAACTGTTCGTCGATGTGCTTGTCACATCACTATAATTTATACATACGTTGTTTTATTAGATCATTTAGAAAGATGTGAACGGATAATAACATTACAACTCAAACGGAGATTATTTAGATTGTTCATTACTAAATTATTGTATTATCAAAAAGTACTTAAAAATAAAAAACAGCTATTAACAACTCATATACGGTTTCGAGTTCATCAAAAAACTTTTGATCATTGGTATTTACAATACATCCAACTGAAAGAATCGAAAAAACGTTTATTACAAACACAAGAGTTGTTGGAAAAGTTTTACCTATCGGTAGGTTTCAGAGCGTTATATCAAACTTATAACTCAAAAAAATGTAAGAGTCTAATTCCTGTGATTGAAAAGTTTATCAATAAGCGCGAACCATTATATAAACATCCCAGTTGTGCTCAAGAAATTGTAATATGTTTGTTAAAAAAAACATTATTGCCTTGTATGATTAACCATTCAGATATCTTAAAAAATGAATCAAAAGCTATTGAGAACTTAAAAGACAGAATAAAAAAGTTACGTCATGCAAAAATTGATTTCAAAAGAAATTTCCTGTATGTACTGCGGGTAAACAAACTTGTACATATAGTCTATAAAAAAAGAGTAACCAAATGTTTTTCCATTTGGACAAAGTATCACGATCAAAATCAGAAATTCATTATTTTGGAAAAAGCAGTTGAGAGAAAACTATTAAATGATCACTTTTTGCTTTGGCGAATAATTTTATATCAAATTATACACTACAAACGGTCTTTTTATTTCAGTAATTTAGAAATATATTTATGGTTAGGAGAATCAATGCTAGACATACTAAAATTTGCTTGCAAACAGAAGAAATCATATGAAATGGTGAAAAAATCGCATTTATCGCAAATACTAAAATGTTGCATTGTAAAGTGGTTACTCTACCACAGGAGAAAAATCCAAATTACTCATAATCTAGACGCTCACTGGAATTTGTTTTATGTTAATATTGCTTTTAAAAAATGGGCTCGACTTACTAACAAACAAAAGAATATAAGAAAAGAAAGATTAAGAAAACTTACTAATTCATCTGCTAATCACCGTTCGGAAAACATGTCTAACGAAAACGTAAATTATAATCGTTTCAATCGGAATGCAAATAACAAAAAGATCGTTAATGCTTATTATAGTTTTAATACAGAAGATTCAATAACTAACAATTCGGTGTCTAGTGTAAGCAGAAAAGTCCAGTACAACAATATGGTCGCTTTAAAAAATGAAGGTAAAAAGTTGCCGATCCTAAGTAATGAAGACGAGGAGCATTCCGAGCTAAACATAAGTTCTGGTCTAGCTTCAAATAAATCTGATTGGGACTATTTTTCATTTCCACCAACCAATAAAGTATCTGTTCCAGAACCAAAACTAACAAATAGACCTGAAATTACTCGGCCTTTGGATAAAGCAGGAAGAAATTTGGGATTGGGACAAGGCTTAATCCACCTGTTTATGGAGTTAGGCAATAAATTTAAAAATTTAAACCTTATTACTGTCCATGCGAAACCTTCAGCAAAATTAGCTACCGAGTTATATAAAAAAAACGATGAACCGCTGAGTCAAAATGTGAAAATTAAAAAACAGTACAACGGTGATTTATTCATGCCTGGATCAGAAGTGTTTAATGCTAGAGAGACAAGTATGTTAGTGCAAACTGAAGATTCACATAAAAACAGTTTTATAAGAAACTAATTGCAAATAAATAAAAATTCAAAAATGGTATATCCATTTGAAAAATACAGATCAACATGCGATTCATGGGAAATAGGCTGTAAAAATTCTAAATATTTTACCTCATCAATATATATCGTAAATTTATGCTGATTTTTATTGTAACTAACACATAAATCGTGGATAAAGATTGGTCTAACATTAGGTAAATATATGTTATTAATTACGACATCGTTTTTTCTAACGACAAGCTGTTGAATAGTAGTCAAAAAAATTTCAATGACGTCATGATAGGATCTTATTACAAATCCAACGTCTGCGTTTAGCATCCTAAAAAGAGATTAATCATTAATCTTACACTGATATTTTCAATAAAACATCACTTATTGGAAAATGTACATTGTTTAAAGGATATAACTGCTTTGTGATCGAATTCTATTTAGAAAGTGTGAATTGAATTAACCTACGCTCCATGCATATAACGTATTCGTATCCTGGATATAACAATTTGGATGATAATCTGTAAAATGATATAATTTACATTTTTTTGACATATCTACGATTTCACGAGTTCGTTTGTCAGGCCCACCTCTTTCGATAGTTGGATTTATTGTGTTTGACTATTAATAATTGAAAATAATGTGAAACATACATTATTTAGTGTATTCGATGCTGATAGAGATAAATCATTTTTGGAAGTAATGGGTCTTAACTGAATCCCATACCCTGAAACGAAGAGATTATTTGACAAATACAAATAGATAACACTAAACAACAACATGATTATATTGATTAAATTTTTTTATTCCTGCTTGATATAATTAGTAATTATTTTGGAGTCAATATGCTGTGATTGAATCAAAAATAGTTTTTGATTTTATTTATGAGAAAAAAAATGTAAAATCACACTTTCGAGTAAAAAAATTACAAGAAGTACGATGTACTATTTTAATAGTGATAAGTGTAATAAAGAACTTAACGGTTCGTGCTTACTGATATTTTCTAAATAAATTTTATTGCGATTATCTAACCACGCGTCTAATTTTTTTTTGTCTCGTACTACTAACAGGTAGTTGCCTATGAGTTTACGAACTAAAATAAATATACATAAAATTAACTTACTGCAAGTATCTAACTCGTTGTAAATTGGAGTTCGTTGGCAAACTAGATCTTCATATGTTGCATTGGGACAGTAATGATCTGGCAAATCTAAAATATTTGGAAAGATAGTATAAACTTACTTATCAAAGCTGTGCATGGGAAATAAAAAATAGGAGAACCAGTGAAATGTGTTTCAGGAAATGGAGGCTTGGAAAATGAATACATAGCATAAGGTGACGAAGCAAAAGGCACGAACATTCTTTTAATAAGTCTTTCCTTGTAAAAGATCAAAACTCCTAACTCGCAAAATTTGTTAGTTGCAGACTTGTCTGTCAGTAACTTGATAGGATTGACAAACCCAAGCAACCCGAAACCGTTTCGATTCGCGTCAGATGGGTTGAACAAATACTCTAATTCAGCCACTCCGTTAAGGTTCCGTTTACAAAACCTGTAAAAGCTATTGTAAGTAATGTCGTTATTTTTTAGTAGAGCGTAATCTTTTGTAATTAAAGCCAGTCGCGATAAGTACAAGGTTGTCGGGTTAAAAAGATGGCTACAATACATATAAGTCGCTAAATTGAAATCAATTGAATCTCTTGGGTGACAGTAGAATGGAAAATGCGGGTTAATTAGTAAAATAGAAGTGTTGGGCTGTATTTTTGTAAACATTGGAAACTCTTGTTTAATTGTGCGAGCCCGCTTTCTAGGGCGTCCGGTAATTTCACTTGCCGTAGAGTTAGGCGAATTTTTGTTAGCCGCTTCTTTATTTTTGTTTTCTGTATCATCGACGTAAGTGTAATTTTTTTCTAATGCTTTTGTATTGAGCAAGTAGTGAAAGGTCGAATTGACTTTGTACAAGGCTATATTAGATTTGAGCAACGCGTATCCGTTTCTAAACGAATGTTCCAAATGCTGACTGTTGACATTTAAATTGAAGTAAATAGGCTCTCCACAAAAATGGCTCAGCCGAATTTGCCCATCTGTTTGATCGAACGCTAAAAAACTGCCGTTTGTTTCTTTCATGTCGAACAACATGATTCGAGTTCCCGAAGCAGTAGGGGTGAGATTAATAAAATCTGCGAGCTCTTGCGCTGAATTCAAATAAGAATATTGAGTGATAGTTTCTTGGTTTGTTAAATGTTCTGATTCTGAGTGAATTAAGGTTTTGTCGGGTAGTTTCCAATATAATGTGGGGACGGCACATTGCTTGCTGCCGATGCTATTCATGAAATGCGAACTTATGAGCCCTAAACTGATTAAATCGGAAGTCCGTGTACAAACAAGTAAGGAATGAGCAAGTTTAGCATAAGAAAACTTGGAAGAGATACCGTACGTACCTGATCTTGAAAAGTCTAACGTGTTTAATGACTCAGATCTGTCGGAAAAGCCAAATTGCATAATGTATTTTTTGAAAACATTGTAATTCATGCCACGTCCATTGTCTGTAATAGCCAAATACATTTTTCCATAAGGACCTACACATAAATCAATCCAGAAATTTGTACATCGATTACGTAGGTCACAAGAGTTGTTGATGTAATTTCCTATCGCTGTAAATGGAAAAACTACTAATGTGTTAAATATTCCGAAAATGTCTGGCGTTATAACGTTCTTGGTGAAGTTCCAGCGAGATTCTTTCACACAGTTTAAGTACATTTTAGCCATTTCGGGATCAAACTCGTCAGTTACGCTCTCACAAGTTTTTTTATTTATCTTTGATAAATACTGATTAGAGAACTGGTTTCCGTACAGGATAAAATCGAATACGTCAGAATTGTGAAACGTAATTATAAAACTTTTGGTTTCGTTGTTTGGCTTTAAGCCAACTTGCACGAATTTAGAAGATAATAAACTTAAGCCTCCTGAACATAATATGACAGGCATAGTAATAGAAGTGTTTTTTATTTGAACATTGATTGGATCAAATGTACACAATAACCGAGCTAGATATTTGTCTTGTTTGCTAGCTAACAAACGCGGAACCGCTGTAATCAACTTGTAAGCTGTAACACTTTTAATAATAGAATTGTTTTCTATGGTTAGTTCGAAGAAAATCAATCCTACATACTGTTTACAGTTTTTTTCAGATTTTTGAGTTACATTAATGGGAGTATCTTCGTTTTTCTGTGCGGAAGACTGCTCTCCTTTTTCGAGACCTTCTGAGTCTTGACTTTTTTCTGTTTCGTCGGCGCTATCGATACCTCCAACTGCTACCAAAAAAAACTCTGGTATATTCATTAGTTTTTGTTACGTTGAAAGACTGTTTCACAAACCCAAATTCTTCTGGCGTCGCTTTAATAAGCATGATGGTGTGTAGTGCTCTACAAAAAGAGTGTGGTGACAAGCTTTTCGGTATTGTGACGGGGACTTTAGTATAGGAAACATTAAGTTGATCTTCAATAAAGTCGAAAACAAATATACCTAATGTGTTATTAAATTCTCTGTTGCGATTAAATCCTCCGTGCACCAGTAAACAACTCGTGTCCAACCAAGTACAAGCAGCAGCGGCTACTTCGGGCAAGTTTTGCATATGAATCTTATTCCACGAATTTTTCTCAAAGTTATAGAACCACAAATCGTTGTATAAACAAAGGTCCTGTGTTTTTGTGACTCCTAAACCACCATAAACAATAAAGCCTACCGCTACACAGTCTAAAAAAACAGTTGATGAAATTGCGTATGCTCTTGGTTCTGGCATCGATGGAGAGGATAGATTTGTCCAAGAGAAAGTTCTGGTTGAAAGCTTATAAAACTTGTTAATAAACATGATATTATTTGGCAATTTAGACAGCTGTTGACGTAGTAGGGTCAAAACTCTGACTGAATTTACTCCTGAGAAAGAGTAAAGATGCCCGACATTAATGTTTGAATTATATTCGGGCGTATAGCCATAAGCTGGGCCAAAAGTGTCACGCGAAGGCAACTCTCCAGTTAACTCCTGAAAATAATATTTTAAAGCTTTGAAATCACAGAAAGTTAAGTACCCCCATCCGTTAAGGTACGGGTCAACTGCATTTTCTAAAATTCCTCCTATATGTATATTTAAGTCCTGACTTATTTGTTGCGAAATATGACCTATTCTATGCAGGTTTCGAGTGAGATTAAGTTCTATCGATAAAATCTGTTGATGGGAAATAGAAACGTCCACCAGTTCGGAGTTAGAGTGATGTAAGAAAAAGATCTTGTTTTCCTCAACAGAATTGAATAAGTATCCTGGAATTGGCAAAGGCGAAGTGTTGCTCGGTTTATAGCATTTAGTACCTTTCATGACCATTCTTATTAAAGTTGGAAGCAATTCGTCACTTGGAGCATCTGGTAAATTAGATTCACTAGCGTCCAAAGCCGCGAGTAGTTTGCGTAACGTACTGTAACCTATAATACCAGCAATGCAGCCATATAACCTCTGAATGTCTAGCTTGGACTGAAAGAATTTGTAAAGAAGTTGCATCAATTGCTTTTTCTGCGTTTCATTACAAATATTTTCTTTCAATAATAAAGATAACAAATCCGCTAAAGTTTTTCTGGGGACTGGAGCTTTATTATTACTTATTAAATCAAGTTTGCACTGCATAAACTCGTTTAACGCGTACACAGCAATTTTTCTTGCCGTTTCTGTGTTTGCAGCTCCAACAATTGACATTCCATATACTTCTGCTTTGTTGTCGACTACTTTATAATAGACTTTTGCGTCGTGGACAAATTTACATTTGTAGAAATTGCAGTCTTTACTCCATGCAACAGAATCGATTGGGTTATTTTCACTTTTTTTTTTGCTACCTATTACGTTATTGCTTTCTACCAAAAAAAGTGTTTCTTCGTCGTTAGATTCGATGATTTCTAATAATACAAATAAATAAATCTACTTACTTAATTTATACTGTGAGTTAATGTCTAGCATTTGTTTTACTACCTGGACTAAATTATTAGTTTAATCAAAAACTCGTTTATACTTGATAATGTTCTATGTGGCAATTACATGTAAAGTGCTTAACTTTAATGGACTTATGTAAATTAATTTTCCAGTTAATAGTTCACCATTAAAAATAATTTAATGGAGAGACTATTGACCTAACTTGAATAATTCGTGAAACAATAATTTATTTATTAAAATTTGTCCGTATGTAATTATGATGTTATTTTTAGTGAGATACGACGTTCCAGCCGAAACATTTTCCTATCTTAATATATTAATTATAACCAACTTACCATTAGTTTAAACCACTCCACAGTTAATAATATAAGTGAATATATGCCTGCATAAATTGATATTACAATTATTATCCAAACGATAAGCAATGAGTAGCCTTGTAGCGCTGTTCCCGATCCGCCGATTCCGTATTTAATAGTTTCTAGTTTAATTTGTCGAATTAAACTTACTTTCACATCGATCTCCAGTGTATTGAGCTGGGCAGACACATGTAAAGCCACTGGTGCTTCCTACGACAGGTACGCAGGTACCTCCGTTTAAACAAGGATTGGTAGCACAGATATCTTGAGTATCTTGACAAAACACGCCTTGCTTGCCAGGTGGACACTCGCAATAGACGTAAGGGTATACCTTTATAGACTTGCACTTGGCGTTGTTTAGGCAAAGATTGTAATCACAAAAGTTTATTTGTTCACAGACAAATTTTTCACTTGTACTTTGACTAGATTCTGTGCAAAAACATAGAGACTTTGATTTATTATTTATTTTATACTGTAATTCCACCCCGTTACATTTTTTTGGCATTTTTATTTCTCTGATCTGGAATGAAAAAAGAACATTAGTAACCTATTAATGAAAAATCAAGAAAATTAGTTTTTAAATAGGTCAGTCGAAATATTTATTAGCTATAATTATTGCGATTGATTTTCTGACAGTGTTAGCAATTTAGGAAGTATATTAAAAGGGTGCTGCGTTATATTTGCAATGAAGTCATTTAAATCTTGCTCTCTTATATTGAGCGTTTTCCCCTGTCCAAATCTAATATTGTACTGAGACGTTTCGATAAGAGAACTAATAAATGAATTTATAAATTCGTTCATAAGATCACTAACGATGCACGAAAGCGTTTGAGCAGTTGAAAGTTGTAATATATTGGGGTTGAAAGTGTCACAATAAATACGTTGTAGCCTGTACGGCTTGATCAGAAGTTTGTAAGCTTGCTGATCCGTTTCGGTTTTTTTGTCATCTTGGACATTATTTTCTACGTCTATACTTATTTCAGCAAGGTCTTGAGTAAGATCATTCTCAAATTCGGCATCGGAATCTTCGTTATTAAAAAATACTTCTTTTTCTTCAATATTGTCTAGGTTAAGAACGTTTCGATCATTGTTTTCAGCTTTTTCGACTTCTCTTGCATCATTTTCTACGTTATCTAAAGAAGATTGGGTTTCTGATTTTTTAAAAAAGTCAGTCAAAATGGGTGTTTTTTTATGCGTTTTAGTTTCGTTCGAAGAGTCAATAAAATTCGAGCTATTTTTTGTCGGTGCTCGTTTCACACGTTTCTTGATAACATTATCATCTTTTTTATTATTCATTCGTTTTTCGTAAATTATAAAAGTGGGTACTTTTGAATATGAAATAAATTTTCTTTTTATCGCTAAGCGCGAATTAAAAATATGAGAGTTGAATGGATGAGTTGACGACGGAGCAAGAAGAATGGATAAAATGGAGAGCAGAGCAAGAGCTTATTTTGGAACATGAAAAATCTGAATTACTCAAGCGCGAATATACCGTTGAGCAGCGAGATGAATTGCTAGATCAAATAAGTTTAGAACTAGAGTCGGAAGCGATGGCATTGATAGAGTTTGAAAAGCAACTAATAAAGGAAAAGCGATACTACAATAGAAAAGTTCAAGAGCTGGAACTGGAATGTGCGAAACTAAAACTAAAGCTTAGCCAATGCACGTGTAACGAGAGTCCGAAAAAATCTATTTTCAGATCCGAATCGGTTTCTCAAGAGCATTTTATCAATAGAAACGAAATAAATATTATTCATTCCAAACGACCGAGCGTGAACAGTAACACGTCTGAGCAACGAAATAGTTTATCATTTCAGCCATGTTCTAAAGCTACTTACACGTCAGCTAACAAAGGGTCTTTTGGCGAGAAAAAGTTAGTTAAAAATTTACCAGACCAATATGAATGTAAGTTGACGGATGAAAATTGTAATTTTCAAAGTCAACCCAATACCGGTAAAAAAAATAATATATTTGACTTAGTTGACCAAGAATATGTAACAAATAAGATTAAACGTCTTAGTTCTAGACTCAGTAAGTTAATATTACCGCTTTATATGACTGATTTGTAGATTCTTATGTTGATAAATAAGTTTTATGACGCAAGTTTTAGTTGCCGTGCTTTAGCACAATTGGAGAAGCTAGAATTTGAAAATTGCATAATTTATAATAATAATATAGCTGGTATTTTATTAGTAAATAAATAGTCAAATGATTGTGCTATTAACTACGTCACTAGGACGTTTATATGTTCGCCTGTTTGACGTCGCTTGTCCCGAAATTTCGAAAAATTTTTTGGAACTTATCAAAAGCGGGTATTATACGGGCAGTAGTTTCGTTTTTGTAAAAAAAGACTACATAGCTGAATTAGGAGATCATAATTCAAGCAGTGCTTTATCACATAATTCAGTCTTTAAAGACAAAAAGCTGTTTGACGAGGAAACAATCATAAAATATTTACAAGGTGCCTCGTCGTCAGACGAAAAGCCTGCTTCGGTCTATAAACACGACAAGATGGGATTACTGTCAACGGGTGGTACGAGTGAAAACAAAACTAAAACAAATTTTTTGATAACTTTGACTAATGAGGATCTTACAAATCTGGATGCTCATCACGTTGTTTTTGGCGAATGTATTTCGAGCAAAAAAACTCTCGATGCGTTCAATTCTATAAAAACAAACGCAGATTTTGTTCCGCTGAAAGAGGTGAAAATAGTCTCTGCAGAAGTGATGAGTGACCAGAGCAAAAAAGGGAACATTCGATTACTCGAAAAATTGGAAGAGGTACAATCGAAATCGCGAATAAACTTGCTAACTAAGCTTAAAGATATTCAGCCGGGCAATGAAACACCTGACGACAGAACACTGTTTGTTTGTCGCTTAAATCCTGTGACAGAGACAGAAGATTTACAATTGATTTTTTCTAAATATGGAGAAGTCGAGTATGTTAACCTTATCAAAGATCCTGAAACAAACGAAAGTTTACAATATGCATTCATTAAATATGTTTCAAAGAAAGATTGTGAATATGCATTTGAACAACTGCAAAATGCAATTATAGACAATAGGCAGATTGTGGTGCGGTTTTCTCAGTCAGTGCGTAAATCGCGAAAAAACAGCAAAAATAGAATAAATTCGGTAAATAAATTAAAGAAATTGTCGAAGTAATAAACGTGAAAAGTTAGTCAGCCTGTTGTTGTGTGAATCCTAATTTTTCTTGTTCTCTAACATAACAGTTCATCGAAAAGCTAGAGTAGGAAACGTAAGGCATCTAGTGATGTAAATTTATTTATGAAAGGATTGGAAGCTTGGATTTCACATTTAAATCGGGCAATAGAATTAGAGAGCCGTAAGTTGGACAAACTAATTAATTTTTAGCGGCGTATATTGACTGGTTGTTTAATACTAGACGAATAATTGATTTTGACGGATCCAGTAAAAATTCTCCGTTCCAATGGCAGCAACTAAAGGACTTAAAAGCACTTGATATTCAAAAAGCTGTGAGCTTAGTGAAGGATCAACATGTCCAAGAGGCGGTAAAATGTTTTATTTTGATTCTATTTGATTATTATCTCTTGACGAATTTACAAAACCTGAGAAACGCAAAGTCATACGAATTGCTGACCGATATAACGGATAAAACAGTCCAGTTATGTGATTTACTGGCAATATCGATGGCACAGTCGCAAGTGAAATGTTATTTTTGCCCCGTATTTAACAAAATGTCAGAGTTTGTCATAGAATGTATACGAGCGTGTATCGACGACAAAGAGCCTCGGAGCCAGTTTTTCCAAAAGCTCTTGAACGGTTTGCGAAGACACGTCGGCAGGTTCCGCAATCCAGAGTTGGACAATAGTTATTTCAATGTCTACATAACGTTGCTGTCCATAAGTATACGTTTGGCTTTGTATTCCGAAAGCACAAACATGGCTAATAGTTTGCTGTCTCAGATTTCTTCAGTTGAAATATACTCGTCTGTTTTGTACAGAAACGTGGCAGCGACCTTCGTTTATTTGACAGGATGCAAATTGATGAACGACGATCAGTACGACGCCGCGTTGATTGAATATCACAAAGCGTTAACTCTGTGCACGCCAAGAAATAGTTCGTTGCTGCGAGACATTTTAATCAAGCTGTTTGTGATTAAACTTTACAAAGGCTATTATCTGAAACGTAAATATTTAGAAAACCATAACCTTCTACATTATAAAGACGTCGTTGACGCTGTATTAAATGGAAAACTAGCTTTATTCGAAGCAACTTTGAAGAAAAACGCCAATTTATATTTTTTAGATGGAACTATAGAATGCATTTTGAAACTAAGGACTGTGGTGATTCAAAAGGTGTGTAAAGCTACGATAAGCATTCTTAGTGCTGAATCTCCAAACCAAGTGTTTTGGGATTTGTCAATTATACATAAAGCACTCAATTTTTCCAACGAAAACAAATTAGACGAATTCGAAACGATCGAATATTTAATATATCTAATTAGCACTGGCCACATTCGAGGTTATATAAGTTTAGAGCAAAACAAATTAATACTAAGTAGAAACAATCCTTTTCCGCTTATGTTATAATATATATTATTTTAACGTTAAAGTGTATTTAACTTGCGCGTTTGTAAGTAAAGCGGTTGATCAAAAACACGCAGATTACAAAAAAAGTTTTTTTCAAGTTTAAAAAGTAAATCCATACCGATTATTAGTTTTAACATCGTACAAATAGAATTATTATAGAAAAAATTACGCTTGGCGGTTTTTTTTTGTCGATATTTGGTCAGATTTGAGTTGGTGCGAAATAACGATGCACCTAAATTAAAGTATGGATAATTCAAGTGGAGTTATTAATAAAGTCATTGAAAAATGCAATGAAAAATGGGAAGAAGCGGAACGATTGAATGTGTCTTTGGACGCTGAAAATGAAGAGGAGATTGAAAAAGAAAAAAATACACACGCTGACCAAACAAATCTCAACAAATATCTATATATCGTTGTGAAACGATGCGGCGACAGAAATTCGTTGCAGAGTTGCTTTCTTTCGTATAAATTTTTCGCTCCTGAACTCGTGGCTAAATTTCAAGAACACAGTGACGATGAAAATCTATATAACGCTTTAACACTGATGTCTGATTTAACTTATTTGATTTACTGGTTTGAATATTACGCAATCACTGTAAACATACTAATGAAAATTTTAGAATCGCGGCAAATGCGTGTGTACCAGGCGAATGTATACTGGAATTGCGCGTACTTAGCTGTGAACGAATTAAAACGCGGAATGAAACTTGCTTCGTATTCCGTCAAAGATTCAGGTCCAATAAACAGCATAATTAATGATTATGAGCAATTGTTGGTTCATTATAACATGATGCTAGATAAAATAACAACGCTATTAAACGACTTAAAAGACGAGTACTTAGAATTGAAAAACCACGTAGCAGACACTATTACAAATAATCTGAAGGAATTGAATATAAAACTCGCGAAGATTTCTGAAATAACGCCTCAACTAGCTTCGGATTTAAAACAACATGAAAAAGTTCACCACTCTGAGGTAATAAAAAATCTCAGTTCTGAGATCGAAAATAAATTTAACTTAATTGACGAAATTAAGCTTTTCACCGATAAGATATTTAATCATAAACTCCCGAACGAGTTGTTGCAGCCTGTTCCTTCTTTGAGCGACATGGTAGGATCTAAATACTTGTTTCGAACGCTGGGCGAAAAACCGTGGGATATACGCCCTTTGGTACCGTGTAACGAAAAGGTTAATTTTTACAAGCGCACTCGGGGTTCAAAATTAAACAAAGCTAAAGTTGATAAATTAGCAGATGAAGTAATTCTTGAAAATTTGGCAAAAGGATTAACTGATATAAAAAAAACTGAGGAAGTTGAAGAAGTATCCACTAATGAGGCGGCCATAGGAGTGAAAGAAGATAAGTTGCTTAAAAAGCTTCGGCTTTTTGACAAATTAAATTTTTCCACAGTCCGAATTAAAGACATAGTAAAAAACAGTGTGACCAAATGTAAAATTCTATCAGAGGTATTAATGAAATCCGGTTCCGAGTTAGTGCAAATTGCAGGCTGCGGCGAGATATTAGGTGACTCATATTTGCAAAAGGAAATAAATATGTTTAAGAAAGGCTACCAGTCTGGATTTTACAACCAAATATCGCTAGAAAATATTCAAGTGCCTAACTATGCAAGTGGAATGAGTAATGAGTACTACTATCCATACGCGCAGTCTGCAAACAGACTGCCTGAGTTTGAGCATTATAATGTAAATAACTTTGGTGGATATGGTTGCAATGATTACACTTACAAATATTCCAATAATGAAATTTACCACAACATGCATCGGGAAAGCCAGTTTTTAAAACCCAATTATGCTAACAAAAAGGTTGACCCAGTACAGCAATATGCAAAAAAATCACCTGTTCAGCCAAGAGTTCCAGAAAACGTACCGGAAGAATATATCTAGGCATAGGTTAAACAATTTAGCGTAACAAGAGCTATTAAACATGAGGATTCTTGCAAAGCTTTTTTAAAATATAGCTCGGATTTCATCAAACAGTTTCGTAGAAAAAATATAGCCGCGTCTATTACTGAAAGCACATCAAACTAAATAGACTCTAGTAATTTTAAGCCTAGAATGCTGCATATAGTTTCGACTAGTTTCATGCAACCAACAGTGATAATCGTACGAGAATTTTGTTGATCACAACCTACGACTCTGCAGTTTTCGTAAAACAAAGAGTACAGATTACACAAGTCATATAAATAGTCACAGAGCTTGTGCATGCTGAGAATTTCTAATATTTCATCTAAATATTCTGAAAATCTTAGTAGATGAACTACGAGCTTTCGTTCATAGACGCTTTGCAGTTCAATGTCATTCAAACTTAAGTTAACTTCACAATTTTCTCGTTTCATATTTAATTTCTTTAACAAAGCGTTCATTCTTGCGTAGGTGTATAAAATGTAAACAGCTGTGTTTCCTTTTGGATCGAGCATCCGCTCATAATCAAAGTTGTAATTGTTGGAACAAATCTGATTGAGATCGAAATACTTAACGGAAGAATGACCTATTGAAGTTGCTGCAGTTTCTAGTTCTTCTGGAGTAAAGTCGGAACGTCTGACTTTGAGAATTTCTTTGGATCTGCTTACAGACTCGTCTAGTAAGTCAATCAAACGGACGGTTTCTCCACTGCGAGTTTTGAATTTCTTTCCATCTGCGCCACAAATCAGTCCTAAACCAAGATGCCACAAATCGACGTTTTCGATTCCTAGTTTTTTAGTAGCTTGAAACAATCGTAAAAAGTGGTCTTTTTGACCAATGTCGGTAATGTAAATCAGACAGTTGCATTTCAGTTTTTTTATTCTGTATAAAATAGTTGAAACGTCGGTCGAGTCGTAACCGTAGCTTCCATTGCTTTTCTGCAACATAAGCGGAACTTCGCTAAGCTTGAATTTCTTGTAGTCGTCTACGAATAAACAAGTAGCGTTGTCAACGATTTTTACTATGCCCAGCTTCTTACATCGTTCAATGTCGTCTGCGATCATGTCGTGGTAGAAACTTTCTCCATAGGTTTCAAGTTTTATATCTAACCTTTCGTAAATTTTTTTGAATTCAATTTCGGATAATTCAACCAGTCTTTTCCAGATTGTATGGCTTTCTTTTTCTTTTTGCTGCAGCAACACGACTCTGTTACGAGCTTTTGTCTTGAACTCGTCGTTCGAATCAAATAGAGCGCGAGAAGACTGATACAAAGAGTTTAACGCTGACAAAGTCAGGTTATTCGAATAAATGTCAACTTTGTTTTGAATGATATATTCGATTAAGATTCCAAACTGTGTTCCCCAGTCACCTATGTGGTTGATACGTTTTACAGATAATCCGATATATTCCAACATTCGGCTGATGGATTCTCCGTGAATAGTAGACCTGAGATGTCCAACGTGCATTTCTTTTGCAATATTGGGAGAACTGAAATCTACAAGTACGTTGCAAATACTGTTGGTTTTACACTCTATCAACTTTGGTTTAATAATATTTTCTTTTAGCTCATTAATTAAATACAAGTTAGAAAATGTTACGCAGATGAAACCGGGTTTTTGAACAGTCACTGATTCAACCGAATCACTATGAAAGTTATCCGCTATTTTTTGCGCGATTTCCATCGAACCCAAAGTGTCAAAAACATCTTTGGGGAATTGTTTTGGCGTGTTCAGCGCGTTTGAGCACTGGTAGTCGAAAGGGCCACTTTTTACTCGATTTAAAATAACATTTATTTTCTCATTTATGGTTTTAGGAAAAGCACGGTGTATAGCTTCTACAAACAAGAGCTTTAACTTGTCGCGTAACGGGATATTTGATTTGTCGATCTTGCAAAAGCGCTGGTTGTAGTTTTCCATAAATAATTTTTTATTTCTATGAAAAAAGAATGAACATATATTTTGCCGAAAGAAATACACAAAAAAACAGAAACAAAAATTCGACTGTTCTTTTTTTAAATGTTGAACTAGCCTACTCGTTAATCGAATTTGCCTAGAATGTCGTTGTAGGATAATAGTACACTTTTCTCGTTTTTTTCAAACTTTATAAATAATTTCAAGTCCTCAGTAGGAACTAAAACCTTATTGCCGGGTTTTATATCGGTAATCTGGTGAGAAGTTTTGACAACCTAAAGTAATTTTTCGATTTTACTTACTTCAGCTAGCTGGAAGCGTTCTGAGTCATCACTGTCGTTAATCAGAAATAACGATTTCTTAACATTTAACGGCTTAACTAAAAGATAGTTGTGCATTGGCTTGAAAGACTGCAAACTCATCGTTCACTGTGTGTCGTGATAAGCAGAGACTACGCCAAACAAATAAAAATAAAATATAAATTTGATATTTCTAAAATTTTTATAAAGCTACATCGGGCAAACGTTCAAGTTTGTATTGACGATTTTGAATCGATACTAAAGGTACACCTGGAATTTTTCTGATTCGTTGTTTAAGCTCTTTATCATTTGTTGCAACTATGTAACAGCGATGTTGCGTAACTCTTTGGACGATGCAGTCATCTGCATACGTGCCTTTATGATCACAAGTCAAGCGTTTTATACGAGGATCTTTTGCAATACGCAGAGCCATTCGATAACGGTGGCCCATCTTTTCAAGCTCGCCCACGACACAGTCAGAGATTGTGGGTACACATTTCGCCAAAAAGCAGTCAACAAGTCCGCGAAAAAGATCAATTTTATTTTGAATGGTAAAATTAATGAAGTTGGTATCGAGCAAAACATGGTAAGGAGGTCCTAGGTTCAAGTTTGCGTTGAAAAACAAACAAGCAGGTGTTTCTTCAGTGTACACAACACCGTCTTTCTTTTGTTGTTCCTCTTTTGTTAGTTTTTTTACCGGAACATTTTGCCCAACAAAATTACTAGGATTATCGCTTACTCTGGCATCAGTTTTTTTAAGTATTTTTTGAATTTTACGAACTCGTTTGATTCTACCCATGCATGTTTAACGAATTGAAAGCAGAAAGTAAAAATCCGCTAAATTCGAAATACTCTGAATTTATTTGTCCAAACGGCCATTTTTTTTTTCTTTTAATTTTTATTTTTGAGAATTAGTAAGCATCGGGAGAAACTCTTCAATTTGTTCGGATTGTATCGAAGAGATATTGTGTGCCATTCTTAATATCTTCAAAACGAATCCAATAGAAAAAAATGAATTTATGGTGTCTCTTTTCGTAAGCCATCGAATATGGGTCCAATCCAAGTTCAGACATTTTCGTAGTTATCATTCTGTAAATGTTTCTATCCATATCTTAATGTGTTCGTTTGGTATATGCATGGTCTTAATAAAGTTTAGCAAAGTGTTGGAACAGTTGTTTACTTTGAGCTGATTGGCGAACGTGTTGTTTACGCTGGGATTTTTTAATGACAAAATGAGTGACATAGCTAGAACGATTTGTTGCAAGTGTTCGTACGCGTTTTGACGGATCGTATAAATAATGAAGCTGACGACAAAATTAGCCATTGATATCGCTGCAGAAGTGTTAGAATTGGCGATCAGTGTATTCAAATTGCTGATGAGATGAATTACCAATGGTAGCTCTTCATATTTTGTCATTATCAAGTAGTCTATGATATCGGAATTTTGCGCGATGCGTTTATATAAGACGGCGGCTGTTGTTTGAACTTTTTGGTCTGAAAAGCCCAAAGGAATTAAAAAAAAGTATCTGAAATCGTTATGTTTAATTATTTTATACAGCGCTTGCGCGAAGTATCCGTAGCGAGCAAGATTACACATAAGTTCTAAGTTGTAGAGAATGAGTTTTTCGTCCTCAAAAAACTCGTATGCTGCCAGAATGGTCTCAAGTGTTTTGTTTACTATTTTTTCCGCTATCGCGTCGTTCAAAGTGGCCAAATTAGTTAAGCATACTAATGCATATGTTATCGCCTCAGTTCGTTCTAGTTTTAGTAAAGGAGTGGCGTAATCTATGATGTAATGAACCTGTTCATATTTTAAAAAGCCAGGGTTAATAGACAGGGCTAGACGACACATTGTGATGGCTAAATTGGCTGCACAATATCCAAAGCGCTTTTCAATGAGATATTGGTTTTTTTCTTTGTTGGTGAATACTGATTTGTTTTTCAAGATTTCTTCCATAATTTTATTGCACGTGTAAAAAGTATTGCACTGAATTAAAATACCGCCTGTTATGTGGTTGACGCATAATAACAAATTTAAGAAACAGCTGTAGATATTATAAAAATCGATGTTTTTGTTTTTGTTTACCTCGTTATTAATGGAGGTGATTATTTCATGTATTTTGTCTGAATTAATCAGCGTATTGCGTAAGTTCAAAAGGTTTTTAGAAGATTCTTTTTTAATCGAATCGACCGCTGTGTCAAAATAGTTTTTGACCAATTCATTTAATTCTGTCAATTCTTTGTAAGTAAACTCGTAGTCACCTTGATCTAAAGGAACCTGAAGGATCTCATCTTCTTTACCTGCTAACAAACTGTAAAATGTCAACAAATTGTACGGTAACTGATAAACATAATCTTTAAGAATAACGATATTTGTTTTGTCGAGATTGTATTGATGAAAGTAAGAATATTTATCAATATTATAAGGCTTGATAGCATCGTTCCCGACTAAGTGCTTTTTAAATCTTGAGTCTTGCAAAATATATGATAGATTCTGTTCATTAAATGATTTTATTAGCAAGGCTGGGTCAATTTTGAGTAGTTTATTTATTATTTCTTCTTTTGATTCTTTCACAATCGTAAACAACGCGAGTAATATCGAAGCTTGGTCACTCTCATCAATAAATTCGCCTTCGTTCAAGTCTTCTTGAGTAATAGCAAAATAATATGCCAGTATTCCATGTAATAAGCGTTTTTTCTCGAAGTCAACGTTTTTCAATAGCTTAACAAATTTCTTCGATAAGTGGTGCTTATTCATGCAAACCGCTAATATTGGTTCATCTCGTACACTAAATAATAATGGAATAATTTCAACAAATTTGTCTTGCGAAATATATTGGTCGATAAGTGTTTTGAACTTCGGTGAGGATGCAAAAATCGACTTGACATTTGCACAAAATCCAACAATTACGTCTAAACTAAGCTTCAATTCAATCAAAGCTTGAACTATGTTTATAACCGCAACTGTATAATTCTCTAATAAACTTTGGTTTTCAGCTTTATCTTGAGAACTAGCTATGTTTTTGTAGTTGTAACTAAGTATGTAACTAGTGAGCAGAATCGTATACTGGCCGCACTTACTCGTGATGTAATTTTCGTTAACGCGTTTAATGACAAAATGTAACAAGCTTTTCATATTGAAAGCGTTTTCAATGCTGCAGACGAAATCTAGACCATTACTGTAGTTGATGTTCGAATTTGAATCTACTTTTGCCAGAAATTCTTCGACGATTTTATTGTTTACAGCTGCATTTCTTGATTGAGATTGGTTTTTAAGATATTTTTTCAAGCTGTTTTTGAATAGTTCGATTTCATTTGCATTGTTGCATTTTTTTAGTTCTTCAAGACAATCTAGCAGATATGGAACATTGTACGCCGATGGATCATTGCATACACTTTTTTCCATTAAACTGTCATATTGATTCATGAGACAAACCTGTCAGCTTAGTTCGATTAATATATAAATAATTCAAAATATTAACTGATTATAAGGGTTTATATTTTGATATTTTTAGAGTATATTCGAACTAAAATTATTCTGAGTAAATAACCGTCAAACTAAAGTTTTTAGAAAATGAATAGCCATTATGACGTAATAATTTGTGGAACTAGTTTTAAAGAAGCTATATTGGGTGGTTTGATTTCTTCGAATGGAAAAAAAGTATTGCAATTAGATATTAATGATTACTACGGTGGTGAAGCTGCCTCCTTGTCTTTGAATAGCATGATAAAAAAATTTAATAAATCAATCGAGTACGACGTTGCAAAATGGGGTAATAATCGAGATTGGAACATTGACCTAATTCCCAAATTTATCATGTCCAATGGTAAACTTGTTAAAATTTTACTAAAAACTAAAGTAAAAGATTATATCCAATTTAGTGTTGTAAATGACGCGTTTGTTTACCAGCCAACCAGTTCCTGGTTAGGATTTAAAAATTCCATACACCGGATTCCTTCTTCTGAAACAGAGATATTGAGTAGTGGATTAATACCTTTAACCGAGAAGTTGAGAGGAAGAAACTTTTTTCGTTTGATTGCTAATTGGAGAGCAGAAGACCCTGCCACGTTCGGAGGTTTTAATCCGAGATCAGATTTGATGAAATACGTCTACAACAAATATAATTTGAATCCAAATATTAGAGATTTTGTAGGTCACGCCGTAGCGTTGGAGTACAACGACGAATATTTGAACAAACCTTTCGGTGTAATTATTCCAAAATTGACGTTGTATATGAGGTCAGTATTAAAATATGGAAAATCTCCGTTTATTTATCCTTTATACGGTCTTTCTACTTTACCAGAAGGATTTTCGAGGCTTTGTGCCGTACATGGTGGAACTTTTGTATTAAGAGCAGAAATTAATAAGATTGTTACAGACGAAAATGAGAAAATTAAAGGAGTCAAATTTAACAATGGACAGCTGATTACTTGTGACAAGTTGATATGTTCACCTAACTATGTTCATTATATCGACAAGAATATCCCAATGAAAAAAACTCAAAAAGTTATTCGAGTAATCAATATTTTAAATCATAGTATTAAGGAAACGAACAACAGTAATTCTTGTCAAATTATCTTCTCACAAAAACAACTAAAAAGAAAAAATGATGTTTATCTTGTTGTGCTAGGTAGCGAATTTGGGGTTTGTCCGGAAGGTAAATATTTGAGCATCATAAGCTCAATTGTTGAAACTGAAAATCCTTTGGAAGAACTCAAAATTCCGCTGTCGTTTTTGGAAGACATAGAGCAACAATTTGTTTATATAACGGATTTGTACGAAGTAGCCAGCGCCACTAAACAGGATAACATTTACGTCACAAATAGTTTAGACCCGATGAGTCATTTTGAAAAAGCTACTCAAGAAGTGATTGACATCTGGGAAATTATGGAAGGCCAAAAACTAGATTTAGATTGAGTCGAGATTTTTTTATTTCCAATTTAAATATTGCACTAAAAGAAATAATCATACTAAATATATCAAGCTAGTAAAATAGCCAATGTCCCGCGAATACTCTAAAAAACGATGAAAAAAATCACACTAGAAGATGCCACTGCTGCATATAAAGCGTTAAATCTCAGCATACCTAGTGTTTTAAATCAGTATTCTGACAAAGACATTCGAAAAGCATTCAGAAAAAAAGCTTTGCTTTGTCATCCAGATAAACTCGAAAAGAGCGAGAACAAAGAATTTCTTGTGCTTATTAATTCATACAATTTACTATTAGATTCAAAAAATAGACAAGAATGTGACGCTTTGTTCGAACTTTCAAAGCAAAATAAAGTAATTGATAATAAAAAAAGCGAACTCTTGTTGAAACACAACTTGAACTTGAAGATGAGACGAGAACAACTAGCAATACAAAAAAAACAAAAGACAATCAGATTCAATGCTTTACAAAAACAACGATTGGAAGCGAAAAAACAGTTGATACTAAAATACAAAGCTGCAATTGATAAACAAAATGAAGACGAAACAGATTCCGAACGTGAAAACTATGTTTTGCAGAAATTTAAAGAGTATTTAATAAATACCTTAAAATAACTTTATTATACATTTAATTTTCTAATTAGACTAATTTTTGGATTATACCTCAAAGTTTGCTTATAATGAATGAACAAAACAATATATCAGAGTACGACTTTGTTGTCATTGGCGGTGGAAGTGGTGGGCTTGCTGCTGCAAAAGAAGCCAGCTTGCTTAACGCAAAAGTAATCTTATTTGATTATGTTACTGAATCTACACAGGGAACAAAATGGGGTTTGGGTGGTACTTGTGTGAATGTTGGTTGTATACCAAAAATATTATTCCACAACTCAGCCAAAATAGGACTTGCAAATCGTTTATCTGCTTATGCTCTAGGTTGGTCATTCGAGTCTGTTTCATTCAATTGGTTGCGTTGTCGCGAGACTATTACAAACTACATTAAAAGCCTGAATTTTTCATATCGTAACGGATTACGAAATGCAGGAGTTACTTACGTCAACGCTTTAGCTTCGTTTTATGACGAAAACACAATAATATATCAAAAGAAAGATGAAATTTTTTACGTTCGTTTCAAGTATGCATTAATTGCTGTGGGGGGTCGCCCTTTCATTCCAAAAAACATCAAAGGTGCTTTGAAATACGCAATTACAAGTGACGACTTATTTTGGACCAAAACTCCTCCAGGCAAAACTTTAGTTGTAGGTGGTTCTTACATAGCATTAGAATGTGCTGGATTTTTAATGGAACTCGGTTATGACGTTACAATTTCAGTAAGATCTGTATTACTACGCGGTTTCGACAGGCAATGTGCTGAAAAATTAGGTTCGATAATGCAGCAGCTCGGCTGCACTTTCTTGATGAAAGTGCTCCCCGTTAAAATAGATAAACTTGAAAATGAAAAATTAATGGTAGAATTCTCAGATGGTTCAAAAGAAATTTACGACACCGTGTTATATGCAGCTGGACGCAGAGCTCAGCTCGAAAAACTTAACTTGAAAAAAGCACACGTAGATGTTTCCGGCGGAGAAGTAAACAAAATCCGCGTCAATAGTGATGATAGTACATCTAACCCAAACATTTTCGCTATTGGTGACTGTGCTCACGGACGGCCAGAGTTGACACCAACAGCAATAAAAGCTGGAGAAGCGTTGGCCCGACGACTCTTTAACGACTCTAACATACTTATGAATTATTCTTTAGTTCCAACCGTTGTGTTTACACCCATCGAATACGGGTGTGTTGGTTTCTCAGAGGAAATGGCTTGTGAAGTGATTGGAAAAGAGAATGTCCAAGTTTATCTTTCGGAATTTAAAGGGGTGCTTTCTTCTGCAACGAAATGGCCCAAGTTTGAAGTGTGCAGATCTGACGAATATGACGAAGAAATGGAACCGGAAAACCTTAGTAAACTCGTGATCGACAAGAGAAACGGAAAAGTACTAGGATTTCACTGCGTGGCCTTCAATGCGGGTGAAACGACCCATGGGTATGCACTTGCTCTTAGCAAAGGTGTGACGAAGCAGGACTTTGACAACCTGATTTGCATTCACCCAACAGACGCGGAAAGTTTCCACATACTAGACGTGGAGAAATCTTCTGGTGTTTCTTGGGTCAAGTCAGGCAGCTGCGGAGGTGGAAAATGTGGATAAATTTGTGTTTATTTAGATATGAATTCATAATGACTTGGTATTTTACAAAAGTGATTTATTTACATAGAGAATATTAGTTTTATTGACTGCATTATATAACGAGTTCACCAGCGAAAAAACTGTTTGGTAATTCGATGATCTTACAGTTACCTTCGTAAGAGCCGGTCACGAATCCTTTACCGTTCATCAAGTATCTCAGCGTTAATATGGGTGAGAAGTGCGCAGTGATTCTTGCAAGTTCTTGTCCTGAAATTAGATCCAATATAAGTGTTTCGAAAAATCCTTGGTCTGTACTTGACGTTGTTACTTCCTTGGCGTCTTGACCTCCAGCCAGTATAATATGGAAACGTCTATCGTCGCCTGTTTTATCGAAGTCAGGGGAGATGCAACCAGTATTTAGCGGACGATCAGTAACGTAGGTTTTAATTAGATGTAATTCCACTGTGTTCCAAAGCTTGGCAGTCTTATCTCTCGACACGGTGAGCATAACCGAGCGGTCTTTGTTGAAAGAGATATCCGTTATTTCGTCAGAGTGTGCTTTGAGCTTGTGGACGACATTTCCTTCGATATCCCACATGAAGATAGTACCGTGTTCAGTACCACAAATAACAAACTGGTCAAGTGGTCCCCAACGAACTACAGCAGGTATTTCGCCTTCAGTGCAGTAGTTTTTAACTAATTTCCAATCGCGGTTGCTTTTGCCGTAATTTTCAGGATGTAGATCTGAACATTGCCACATACAAACTTCCGGCACCTGGTCCGCACTGTTACGCACTCTGGCACTAACACCAACCAGAAATTTGTCAATCTTGATTGGAGACTGGTTGAACTCAATGTCATTTATGTTAGTGGCGTAAGGAATATAATCCAACACTGCACCAGTGAGCACTTCGAAAATAATTATACTGTAACTGTGAGTTATTGCGACTTCTGACGAATCTCTTTTAACGTCGATATATTTAATTGCAGCTGTAGGTGGATTGATCAAACTGTCAAGAGCCGCTTGCTGGCTAAACGGGTTGTTGGGAGCGACAATGTAAGTGCCGAGTCTCTTCCCGGTTTTAACTTCCCACGCAGTCAAATAAGCGGTTGAACCTCCTGTGAAAAGCAAGTCTCCGTCCTCGTTTATTTTTACGCAGTGTACTCGTCCCTCTGCAGCGCGAATTGTGATGGATTTGGTCTTTATTTCATTCATAGAAGCGTTAAAATTTTTTAAATTTATTTTTGCATAAATTTTGGACTAACATTAATTCTTCGGCAATAAAATGGTTACTGGTCAAAAATTATGTTCGTTCACTAATTAAATTTATTTAGGTTTATTCATGCGATATTACATGCAATAATAATTCTTTCATATGTGTAACTTAAATTCTTCTTTTGACGAGTAAGTTTCTGAAGCGAGAACCACTGTTAGTTTACACCCTGTTTACTCCTCAAATAGCGTCTTCACGACGCTCGATGAGAAGCACAGATTAGAATCTCCGTCAGGTCAACCTGGGAAGTGTATCCATGAATATTGTGTTTGTGGACGCCACGCATGCCCAACTCCAGCGAAAGATTATAGATTCGAAGGTGAATCTTCTTTTAACAAAGCGTACAAAGGATTCATACCCGACACAAACAAACACAACCACGATTTTAACACCGCGTATGAAAACGCGGTTCACGGAGTAGGGTTTTCAATACCGGAAACCGGTCCGCAGCCAGAGTCGACGTTCAGATCTGTATATAGCGGACACGTTCCTGCACCCAGACCGCCTATTACCAGGGTTGAAGATTTTGACGATCCGTCCGCTCGGGTTGATTCGCTCCACGGTACAACAACCTTTAGAGATGTATACAGAGGACAAGACGTGCAGATTTGTCCCGCTAAATCGCTTCCAAAGCCGCCCTGCCCAGCTCCGGGTATTAATCACGTCTTTTACGATAAGATATCTAAAAAGTTTTATTAAGTGTTAAATGATTACTGTGCAAATATAAAAAATAATAGTTGAAAAATGATTGAAAAATACAGAAAAATAAATTAGTTCATGGATTAAGCAGCGGATGATTCAGGCACTAAGTAAAAAGTGCATTCTAGGTCCGAGTTTTTCTTTGTGTTGTCCTCTATCAACCAGTGAAAGAACTGCACTTTAGGACTATTCGTGAATTTTTTGAGCTCTTCTGGCGTAGAGATGCAACAGCGAATTTCATAAGCGATGAGTTGCATCTTTTGTGAGTATCTACGGCAAAACAATATGTTATTGATGATAACTGAATGACAAGACCAAACCCCGATGTAGTCATCTTCGCAGTCGATTGGGTCAGAGAGGCCCGTTTGAAATTGTAGCTCGAGCGTTTTTTTCATCGGGAAATATTGCTTGATGTAGCAGATTTGCTGCTGCTCGTTGATGTTTTTCGGGGAAAAAAAGTTACTAAGTGTTGCAGAACTAATGTCTACATCGTCGGTTGTCGATCCCGTCTCAGTCTCATCGTACAGTTTGATATTTTTTTCTTTATGATTGGGAATTTCCTGAAATGCCAGCACGACTTTGTTGTTTGTTTTGAGAATATAACGGCGTTTTATTCCCGAAATACCCAATTTGTTTAGTATTTCTTTGATTTTTTCCTCTGGCTTATTAGTTTCGATCCATGAACCTGTTAATTCGTTAATATTTAAAATTTTAAAGCCTTCAAACAATTGTTCATTGAACGCTGCAAATACATTTTTACTGTTGCTTACCTTTGAGGAATAAGTTACTAACGTTCATGTCTTTTGTTGTAATTCTTTAAATATGACGTCCCAATCTTGCTCTCAGATAAAAATAAAAGGTCTAAGTTTCATACTATAAAATTTGTTTCACTTGGTTAGGATACTTAATTGATCTTATAAAGGCAGATTTGTTGAAATACTGTAGTAATACACTTAACAAAATGTTTTTTATGCAATTATTTTGCTGATTAAACGTTTCAATACTTTTGGAATTAAATAAATTTATTACACACTCAAAATGTTTATCTTTGTTCGTTGAATATAAGTTTTTCATACGGCTTGGATCGAATAGAAGTTGCTTTTCAAAATAAGTGCATAAATTGTTTATCACTTTATCTGCGACGAGATCATAATTCGTCTTCGTATCGGCAGTTTGGGGGCGTTCGTCTGAATTTTCTGTAACTTTAATTGGGTTGTCGTTATGTATATATAATATATTAAATAAATTTGAGTTAATTTTATCGGAATAAGTACTACAATTGAACTGGGCATTCATACAAAAACAAGAATGAAATAACACAATGTAAATTACTGCTGAAACTACTACCAAGTTTGCTACTGGTATGTCGAACGATTTAGAAATAATTATTAAATTGATCATGTAGTTTTTCCATAGATCGGCAAACACAGGGCTCATCAGTTGGTAGAAAAAAGGCTGCAGCCACGTATTGAGAATGTCGTTCTCTTTGAAAGCATAGTATAAGTCGCTGTCAAACAGATATAAATGTTGCTTAGCCAAAAGTAAATTCTCGAAAAAAATGTTTTCTTCAGCAATCACTTTAGACTCAAAAAACCTGTGAAATAAACGCTGCTTTTGTTGTAAGTTGCTTTCGATAAAAGTTTTTTTGATTAAAAAACGAAAGACCAAACTTTTTACAGCCAAATTTTTCTTACAATCCAAAGAACTTTGTAAAGCTTGAAAAATCGTGTAGTCACTTTGTGCATACGATTTTGTATTGAGGTGATGATAATACAGGATGCAAGCTTCTTGCGAGACATGCTGAACGGCTGTGCCTGATGTTGAGAAAGCGCGCTTGACGTCTGTAATTATAAGTTTTATTGTGGCGTTAGAAATTTTTTGCTCGTTTGATAATAAATTGTTCAAAAACAGAAACCCGTTTTTGTTAAAAAAAATGCTTAGTTCTTTTTCGTGCTGTTTAATTGTTCCATAAGAAAGATCAATAACATCGCACCAGTCGTACTGTTCCATTGTTTAATTAAAGGCCGAACCACTTGGCCCAATGAACTGTGTGAATTATAAAACCAGACTGGCAAAAAATATTAATAAGTATGGAATAATATTTGTTTAGGATATTTTTTTATAGATTGAAGTTAATGTGTTGTAATCTTGTTGTGCTTTAACGATGGCCATTAATTTTATTGAGTCTTTTTGTTTGGACAAGAAGCCCTGCCACAACTTGAAAAACATGTCTGCATATTGAATTACTTCTTTCTTTTGTTCAATATCGGACAACCGCCACTTATCGCTGCGTAACAGCTGTAAAAGAACTGCCACACCGTCGGTAAAAAGAAAATCGGTGTAGCGGGCTTCGTTCTTAAAAAAATAAAGCTTAGACAACAAAACAAGCGCTTTGGGATAGTCGAAATCTTGAACACTATTGAGACACGGTTCTATCTCAGTGATCAGGGACTCCAAATCGATTTTACCTGAGCAATATTTTGCCATGAGAGCGTAAGACTTGAAAACTTCTTTCTTTGCTGAGTAGTCAATGATTTTCTTAAACGCATTGAGAGCTAATTTATAAATACCAAACTCCAACTCAAATTTAGCTTGAATAAACAAAACATAACGCCTGTGTTCTGGGTCCAACTGTTCGCAAGCCTGTCGAAACAAATAGCGAGTTTGCTCTATCTTCTTGTTCTTGTATCTGGAGACGAATGCAGTAAGATAAAACAAATATGTTGGACCTATGTTTTCGTTGGAATATTTGAACACAAAGTTTGAGCAAATGGAAAAAAATTCATCGTACATTTCTAGCTTAATCAATTTGTTTAATAAGCTGTTGAGAAGTGAAGGCGGGGCTAGTTTCGCATTCACAAGTGTAGCCACTGTTTCAGCAAATTTGTCATGTTTTCCAAGCATTAGTTCTAGGTCCACCTTTAGCAAATTGATCCCTAAAGATTTTTTATAGAGATTGGCGTGAGAAGTGTACGAAGACAAATTTTTATTCAAGTCTGAATAGACTTCAGAGATTGGATTATCAGCAAGTTGTAGTTCCAGCTCTAATAGTTTGATTTGGCCTTGAAAAAACACAGAATTCGGAAGAATTTCTTTTGCTTGGTCGAACAGTTTACTAACCTCGCTTTTTTGGTTGTTTAACTTCAGCAAATTGATGTACTCCGCCCAAATCACAAAATAATCAGTAGTTTCGCAAGGTTTCAAATAGCCAATGGCGGCGTTAAAAATTTGCGAAATCGACGTTAATTTGTCAGGCGTCGCTTCTAAAACGCTAGAAATATTATGTAGTAAGTAAATGTATTTGATCCAACTAAGCGGTTCATCGATTCTTTGTTTGAGTTTAAAGGTTTTGAGAGAATATTCTATTAAAGAGTCGACATCTTGTATATTGTTACTTAAGTTGTCTATCTTTATCATATTCAAACACTGATTGAAAAGATCAGAATTGTTGCGAAGAATTCGTTCAAATGTTTCTGCGAAATGTTCAAATTTGTCCTCATCTTTTAAAGACGATAATATTTTAATGCAAGTCAAAAGTAGCTGCTCCTCGTTATCTTGGTAAATACTGAGCTCAAGTTCGTACAAGTCGACGGAGAGGGACGGAAACTTGTTAACACCGTACTGGATCGCAGAAATAGCCATTTTTCTGTCGAGTTTTGCCAGAGCATAAATATACCGTAAAAAGTAAGGTTCAGTGACATAGTCGATCGAATCAGCCAACTTTTCTAAAAGTTTATGTGAGTTAACAACGTCTTTTAAGTTTGGTATTTGGTGCAAACAAGCAATTAATGTGTCTACTCGGTGCCGATACACAATAATGTACCGAAACAAGTAACAAAGCTTCAGTGATAAAATTTGAGTCTCGTCCGCGAACCTAAATATAGCAGGCCAGATTAACATCTCGTGCTGCGCGACTGGAACTATTTTTAGCAGAGAATTGTACAAGTTGTAGGTCAAAGCGATGTTTTTCAAAACGTAATATGTAAATTGGGGGTACTGTAGAAGTATGACCGGAAAGTCTTGCATGGACGTCCAGCTCAGCTGAAAAATTTTGTGAAATAAAGGCAGGTACTGCAAGTAAGTCGCTCCGTGCAATAGTATGAGTTCTAGAAGGTGCTTCCAAAGTTTGTAGCTGACTGGAAACTTACTTATAGCTCTGACGAGGACGTACAAACTGAGTCCAAAGCTCAAGTTTTTGGAAAATTTATAATACATCAAAGCGTCTCTGACAGTGGATTTTTCAGTTTGTAGCTGGAACTCATGCGCTAAAAGCTGTTCATAGTAATCAGCCTTTTCAAACACTTTGACTACCACAGGAATCAAATTTGCCAGGTTTTCGAATTCGCTTTTACTTGAGCGGAAAATGTCGCATGGAATTAAAAATTTTTCTTCTATCGTAAAATCGACATTTCCTTCGTTTAAAAGTAAGACAGAAATTTCGTTTTCTACAGACGAATCATATTCCATTTAAATGTACTTGTAAACACTTAGTGAAAAACCTGGTCACATCAGGAACATTCTCTAATCAAATCTTTGTCCGTAATATATAAACATAAATTTATATTTATTACTATTTTTTTGGACTTTAGCAGAATTTGCTTATTTTTTAAAACAGCAATTTCCAGAGGTAATTTTCATAAAATTAAATTTAGACCTGTTGGTGGCGATTTTATACTTTAAGGTCAATGCCCAATCATGTTGTTTCAAGTGATATAAACATAGCTGCGCTGTACCAATGCTTTAACTCTTTCAAGGATTTTATTCGTTTCCAACCGGAATCTTTGACGCCTCACGAAGGCGTGGAGTTATATGAAGCCTATAAGCAAAAGTTCCGAGTGTTGAAACAGCGTGAAAACATGCATTCACTGCTCAACAGCAACGCTAGGTATTTCACAGATTACTTTCCGGACGCCTTTAGAAGTCGGCTATATTCCACAAAGAAAGCCTACATCGAAGCAGACCGAAAGTTTTACACCGACGTCGAAAACGGAGTTTTTAACGATTTGTCTTTGACTCTACCCCAGACGTACAACCAGCTTGCGAAAGAACATATGATCTCGTTTCAAGACACGTCTTGTGTAAATATAGGAACGGTCCCAGCCTGCAAGCTGAACTTGGATCTGGCGTCAGCTGGTTTTTTCGGGACTCGCCCGGCATACTTGGATTCAACCCTGGTTTTTAAGCATGTTTCGCCTTACATCAAAAAAGCAGATCTCATTTCGACTTTCGAGGCATTACCCGGTTTTGTCGCGCTTCACGTCGTTCCCTCCTGTCTCACGGACGATTATTTTTCCAAACTGTACCCCTTGCTGAGCAAGGACATTAAAGACTTTCCGGATCAAAACCAAACCGAAATGCTTCGTCTCATAAGCGAATGTTACGTTCGTGTTTCATTGACCGGCTCAGCGCGCTCACTGAACTCCGACAACTTGTCGCTGGTTCCCACTCAATATGTGTACGTTGAGTTTGTTGACGCCGAAACTCGTTCTAAGATGCTTATAAACTGTGCTTTTTTGACGATTAGCGCGATAAACATGCCAAAGCCGCAGCAGTTGCAAGAGTCCGACGCGAAGCTTTCGAAAATTACTCTTGTCAAAGAGTACTCGTCCGAAGCTCAAATTATTACCGATCTAAACTATGCAGAACAACTGATTAAAACGTTTAATAAGTTTTATTTGCATCCTCTCAACGACAAGTACAAACATACATTGAGCTGCATTCAAACCAGTACAACCTCCAACACTGATCGAGAATTGCAAAGTAGCGATGCTAAAGCTCAAAATTCTGAAAACACAAAATCCGTACTTTCTTCAGACTTTAATGAACTAACCACAGAAACAACTGAGGAGTCTTTCAAAGATATTGATGACGAAACGACCGACGACGCAAACTTACCTAATTCTGTTTTTTATGATTTTATTAAAAGTTGTACATTAGATATAATTAAAAAACTCGATCTTTGCATTGTTTACTTGCGCACCGTACATAATTTTGACTTTTACACAGGAAGACTGTTTGATTCCGGCAGAGCTTTCTTTGAGGTTACTGGCTACTGTTCCGTGCGTTGCGAAAACTTTGAGCGTCCGCAATACGAACAAACCGAGCTCGCTCGACGAAATCTCATTAATAGGTTCGAGACAATCCTCAAGTGGAATTTAAAAAATCTGATTACTCCGATGAGCGAGTCTCACCCACTGATTAAAACGACCTGGAACGATATTTGTTTGGCGAACACTTTCGAAGAGTGTGAAGAGCGATTCAAGTGTGAGGTGTGTGGAAAAATGTTTAGAGGTGCTGAGTTCGTACATAAACACATCAAAAATAAACACAGGAATTTGTTAAATGACTTAATACAAAAGAGTTATGCAGTTTTAGCAGATGAATTCTTTGACGTCGATAAGTACTCAGCCCTAATTTGCATGATCGAGTGCTCTGACTATATAATTCGACGTAAGCGCACACTAAATAAGGAATCTAGCAATTTATTATCGTCGTCACGCCGTCAACGCCCTGTCCAGCTGTCTAATCCCATGTCAGGACGTGATTGGGACGAACCGCGAAAGGATTTACAAAATAAATCTCGTTCCGTGAGCTTTAGAGCCACCGCCCGATACTCGGATCTATAAATATCTAGGCTTTTTACACAGTATGCTCGATTATTTTTTTTTGAAATTATAAATCTTTTATCGTGATAACTGAGCTATATCTATTCTAAACTATTCTACGATCATATACTATATAAATAAAATAAATTTGTGATTAATTAGAGTTGCTGCTCATAACTAAGCGATAATATATACCTTTCTTTTCCATGAGTTGATCGTGGTTTCCTTGCTCCGCAATTATACTGCCTTCACCAATCTGGTTCTGTAAAACGCAAATGACGTCGGCGTTACGAATTGTAGTGAGCCTGTGGGCAACTAAAACGGTTGTGCAGTTAGAAGTTTTGATGATCTCATTCAAAGCTTCTTGGACGATCTGCTCGCTTTGAACGTCGAGAGCACTAGTCGCTTCGTCTAAGATTAAAATCGATGGCTTGCGGACGAGCGCTCTAGCAATGGCAATTCTTTGTTTCTGACCTCCAGAAAGCTGGCTACCTTTGCTTCCGACGTTAGTGTTGTATCCATTTGGCAACGACATGATGAAGTTATGAGCGTTTGCAGCTTTGCATGCTTTAATGATGTCATCATTGGATGCTTCCATGTTTCCATACTTAACATTTTCCAAAATTGATTCTTCGAACAAAACAGGTTCTTGGCTGACTAATGACATTTGACTACGGGTAAACTGAATATTTAAATCTTGAACGTTCTTTTTGGTTAAATTCAAGCTTCCTCCGTAAAAATCTGAGTTGCAGGAATTTGAAATAGTGTTTATCGAAACGTCATTTGACTTAATTTCATAAAATCTTTCGAGCAGCTGAATTATGGTGCTTTTACCACTTCCTGTTTCACCGACAAAAGCGACAGTCATTCCAGGCTTGATGTGCAAGTCTAAACATTTGAGGACTGGAACGGAAACGCGGTGTGGATATCTGAATTTAATCTTGTTTGCTTCGATATCTCCGTCGAGAATTAGCCGTTGCCCTTCTTCGGATTGGGCGTCGATAGATGGTTTGCAAGCCAAAAGTTCCGATATGTTATTGAAAGCAGTCTTAGTTCTAAAGAGTTCTGTGAGGAAGTTTAAAGCGTTCGAAGAAGCCTGTAGCCCAACAATAACAGTATTTGTTGTGGACACTATAGTTGGGAGATCAACCTTGCCGTCTTTGAGTAATTTGATTGAATACAAGTAAATAAGAGCTGTTCCTAAATAAGGGAAAACATCGACGACAGCTCGTATACACGTAGCGAAAAATGTATTGAAATAAACAGTGCCTAGTTGTTTTTTAAGTGCATTGGCGTATTTGCTGTACATGTAGTTTTGCAAATTGTAAGCTGCTATCAATCTAAGAGAAGACTTGATTTCAGCTGCAATAAATTGCGGTGTAGGGTTTTCTGTGCCATTGGTATTATCTGCGGCGTTATTTCTCATCTTCGTTAGTCTAGACTGAAGATAGGTGATTGGCAGTATTAAAATAAATATCGAGAAACAAACCAGGGTCAACTTAAAGTTGTAGTAACAACCGATACAGAAACTGCAGATAATTGTTGCTAGTGTTCTAACTAGCAAAAAGAAATCTCCAGTAGAGACAATTTTAACTGTCTGACAGTCTGCAGAAATGACGCTGGAAAGGTGTCCGTGGTTGTTTTTGGGGTTGTCAAAAAACTCCATGTCTTGGTAGATTAAGTTAGTGAACAACTTCAGTCTCAAGTTAAACAAACCATAGTTGGAAACACTTTCACCAAATATTGAGCTGAAGAATGAAATAGTAGATGAGAAAATCATGAGAATAACGAACCCAAGCACTGAATTTATTATTGCGAACTTTAAATCTTTAATCAAAGACTTGTTTCCGTTTCTAGAAGTTACGTTGTCTCTAAAATGATTTGCAATGACAGAAGTGATGCCATTAATAGAATTTGCTACAAGCATACCGATAAAGGCATGCGTAGAACCTGCGAATATATTTAACACGAAAGCGATACCGTATCTAACTTTATGAACGAGGAATTCACTAAAAACCGAACTGGTTGTGGTGTTATTTAAGATGTTGGGGTTGACCACGTTGTACGGGTAATCCTCATCATAAACATCTTCTGAAATCTTCTCTTTGGAATCAAGTGTGTCTTCATTGTCGTTAAAAACTTCGTCGTTTGCTTCTGATTTCCCAACAATTTGAGAATTGTACATAGCAAAGAAGATGCTATTAGGATCGGCTATCAACTGGTCAAAAGTTCCCTGTCGTAAAATTACAGTCTTGGTGTTAGTTTCATCCTTACCTAACAACACAATACGGTCGGCGTTCTTGATGGTGGAAAGTCGATGAGCAATGATGATCGTTGTACATCTTTGTCTGGCAATAAGCTCATTCAAAGCTTTTTGCACGATTTGTTCGCTCTTGTTGTCTAAAGCACTTGTAGCTTCGTCTAAAATTAACAATTTAGGATTTTGCAAAACAGCTCGAGCTATCGCGATTCTTTGTTTTTGGCCGCCGGAAAGCATGCTTCCGGAGTTTCCGACGTAAGTGTCGTAACCCATTGGCAATTTCATAATAAAATCGTGCGCGTACGCAACTTTCGCTGCTTCAATAACTTCTTCTTTAGATGCTTTAGGCCGGCCAAGCAAAATGTTTTCCAAAATTGTGCTGGAAGTCAGGCGAGGTTCTTGCATTACTAAGGCAACTTGACTGCGGTAGTAAAACAAGTTTAGTGAATTAATATCATGTCCGTCAATTAAGATCTCTCCATTAGAAATGTTATAGAATCGCTCTAAAAGATCGACAATTGTGCTTTTTCCAATTCCACTTGGTCCGACCAGCGCAACTACTTCACCCGGTCTAATTTTTAATGTGAAGTTCTCGAAAATCTTTTGGTCCGGTCTTGCTGGATAGCTAAATGAGACATTTCTCAAAATTATTTCGCCTTTAATTTCATCGAGAATCTTTCCTTCAGTCGAGTTGGGATTTATCAAGCTTTTTCTGTCAGCCAACTTTTTAAGCACGACGTAAGATTTAGAAGCTGTTTGCATGGCTTCAATGGTAGGCGGGATATCACTGCAAACAAAACTAGCTACCAAAATACACAGAAAAGTAGTGATACCACTTTGGAAAGTAGACAGAAGTGTCGCTATGGATTCTCCTTTTCGAATTTTCAGTATCATTAAATATCCAATTAGACCGAAACCGTACGCGTAAGTACCGTAAACAATGATCAATAAAGTAGCCAATCCAAACGCTTTGGCTCTGGCGGCCCTCTCGTCACTGTTGTAACCACTCTTTACGATTCTGTGAAATTTTTCTATTATTGTTTCTTGAATGCACAAAGAGTGAACTATACGCGGAGATTCGAACGAGCTTTCCATAATTACGTTCGCTTCTTTGAACTTCTCAATAGATGCTACGATGGATTTTTTCAAGTGTTTTACAAACACTCCAATGCTTAAAACCATTAGCGGAAATGTCAATGTGAGCGCCAATCCGAGTTTCCAGTTTTTCCAATAACCAATTGTAAAAGCGGTAAAAAAGATTGCGATGGATTTGGCTAAAGAAGCTAACTTTATGCCTAAAGCATCTCGGATGTGAATGCAGCTAGCGTCTAATTGACTTGGGCTTGAATCTTCACCGTTGGTGTCGAAAAAAGCAATTTCTTGTTCGAGTAATTTTTTAATAAACTTCTTCTTAATGTCGAATATTACCAGTTCTGAACAGATCTCCACAAGAAAAGTTGATACGACAGAGGTGAAAAAAGCTAAAGCTCCGATAATAAAATAATTTTTTACTATTTTGTGGATTTCTGTAGCTTTATTTTCGTCAGGGCTAGCTAAAAGTTTTGGAAACACATCACCAAAGATAACATTTCGCAAAGGCATGAAAAAACCTAATAAACTTGCTGAAATTAAGGCAAGAATGTATAGATATATTTTTTTAGTAGTCAAAGCTTTGAATACATAAAATAATGGAACTTTAATTTGTTCTAGCGACTCTTCCTTCTCAATAGAATCGTCAATTGGTTTGCTGACGTCCGTAATAACGCCTGTCAAAACGGGGTTCTCCGAATTAATCGATAATCTTTGCGTAAGCGACGAAGGTCTTCTTTTCTCCATAATGCCAGAAGTATCTATAATAATTTTTTAACCAAAAAAATAAAAAATCAGCCCTACACAAAAAAATTTGAAATTATTTGTTGCACATTTGACAGTACGATAATTTAGATTTAGCATGATCATCAAAGAGAGAGTCTGAGCTCATGAGCCTTACTTTATGACGATGATTAAATCCTTTTACGTGTAATAGATCGCTGCATAACTATTAATTAAATATACGATGTGCAGTCTCTTAGGATTTGAAATTTTGACAAATTTTTTCGAAGTTCATGTCGTGTCGAAAATTTTTTTTATCCAAAAGTAATAGGTTACATATCATAATGTTTTACTAAAATTTAATTTATACAAAAAAATAAATATTAATCATAATATGAGATAAATGCTGAATAATCAATCAAAAATCAGAAATGAAAAAAAATAAAATTAAAATAGTAAACATGACATCTAATATAAAACAATATTTTACACAATATTTGCTGAAAAGTCGAATTGATTGTTAGTTTAAATATATAGAATTTTTAATGGCGTTGGCGGAATTTTACGAAGTAAAAGACGGTCATGTAATTTTTAACGACTTTCCAGTTAAACTGTGTAAGTATTACACTACTTATTGTGAAGACCAGGGTGCAGAGTACTGGGATTACGAAGTTTACAAGGTTGACTGGTATACCCCGGACGGCATCGAGCTGATAAACAAAATTGGCCGCGGGAAATACAGTGACGTCTTCGACGGTGTGATGAAACGAGTGGGCAGCGAAGAAGAAGATCCAGTCATTGTAAAAATTTTGAAGCCCGTTCGAAAGAAGAAGATAAAACGAGAAATTTCGATTTTGAACCATTTGCAAGGATGTCCAAACATAATTGAGTTTATCACCGCGATCAAAGACCCAGATAGCAAAGTCATGAGTCTAGTGGCTGAAAAGGTAAACACGTGGGATTTCAGATTGTTGTTTTCGACATTTACCGCTACGGACCTCAAGATATACCTCTTCAACCTGCTAATTGCGCTGGATATGGCAAACTCAAGAGGAATTATGCATCGCGACATAAAGCCCCACAACATCATGTACGACAAGGCAAACAAGAAGTTGCGTCTAATAGACTGGGGTTTGGCTGAATACTATTTGGAGGGCAAGTTCTACAATGTTCGAGTCGCTTCCCGGTTCTACAAAGCTCCGGAATTGTTGACCTACCTGTACGTGTACGATTACAACATCGACATGTGGTCTGTTGGCTGCATATTGGCGGCTCTCATGTTTAAGCGCGACCCGTTTTTTAAAGGTGCTGATAACGTGGACCAACTTGTGAAAATAGTCGAAGTACTCGGCACTGATGAGTTTTTGAAATACATCAAGAAGTACGGGCTCAATACTCCATTCGACGAAAATTCTAAAGAAATTCTGAACAAGCCCCGAATCCCCTGGAAAGAGTTTATCGACTCGGACGACCAGCGCTTCCTCAGTAACGATGCATTCGACCTACTAGACAAACTCTTGGTGTTCGATCACACAGAACGCATCACGGCAAAGGACGCGTTGTATCATCCATATTTCGATGAGGTACGCGTTAAGTGCATAGCTAGTCTTTGGAAAGAGTACGGCGAGATTATCATTAACACTTATTCTGATATACTTTAATAAAAATTGATGTTGTTTATGATATGTATATATTATATAGTGATATGTATTATACCGATAAGATATCCATCTTAATTGTTGCTGATCCATGTGCGTATCAGATCTGAAACGATACTCGGAAATTGATTCATGTCATTGATAACCGTGTAATACTTAAACGGGAACGTTTCGTCGTTGATAAAGTCGGTTTTTGTGACTTTCTTCGTCATAACGTCGTATTTGACTTGCTTAATGTCAAAAATAGAATTTTTCTCGTTGTTCAGTATGACCAGGATAGGATGTGCGTTTAGATTCTGCAAATTCTGAAGGAGCTGCGGCAACTCGGCTTGTTTGAAACGCCCGTCAGACAAAATAATCACGAGTTTCTTCTGAGCGCCGACGGAAGCGAATTCAGAACTCGTGAATTTATCAATTAAATAGCGAAGCAGCAACTGTTGCGCGTGGTCAAAACCTGATTTCATGTTTCCAGCAAAGTTTAGTTTTCGCAGCACTTTTGCAATTGTAAACGGCGAAACTATGTCCGTCTCCGAGAAGATGCATTCGGGTTCGTCGGAACCGTAACTGATTAAATTGATCTTGCCGGCTTCTAACTGTTGAAACGCCGATATTAAAGAGAGAGACAAGACCGCCGCTATTTCGCAAACGTTAGAGGTTACCATGGAGTTGGAGTTATCGATACAGATAGAAATGAAATAGTCAACTTTCGTCTTTTTAGTTCTCTGCAGCCAAATGTGGTCTTTCTGATAATTGCTTGCAATATATGCGATTACCTGTTTTATCGCGATGCGTTTACCTTGTTTGAAAAACCCTTTGTATTTGCCTCTGTTAGTGGGCTCCAAGTATACTCGCAAAGTTTCTCGCAGCAAATTGGCTTGAACTGTTATTGAGCTTGTTAAAGAATTGCTGAACTGATATTCGGGCAGTTCAAAGTCAACATCAGTGCCTGTTTCATTTTGAATGTGAGGATGGGTTTTCGTTCTATCCATGTCGTTAAAGTCAAAGTTTAGTTCATCTTTGGCGGTTTCCTCGTTTGAACACTTTTCCGTTTCTTGATTCCGTTTTTTTGCAAAATTGGTTTCGGTATTTGCTTCACCTTTCTTAGATGACAGCAGATTTCCAGTCATACTAGAAGTTTCGTTCAGACTCGCTGAAGCAGACCTGTTCACTGTCTCGTCTTGATCATTTTGCGTAGAGTTGTTGCTCAAATTAGATATGTTCAAATCAGAGACTTCGGCATTTGCTTTTTGTTGTTCATTACAAGTGTCGATGTTGTTTTCCGATTTTATGTCTTTTTGAACGTTAGAAAAAGAAGTTTGCGGCTTAGTTTGATCTACTAAGTCGCTGACAGCCTCTAATCCTTCGTTTTGGTCTTTGGTATTATCCGAAATTTGCGCGTCATCCGTAAATTTAGGTTCGGTGGGTTTCTCGCCAGCCTCAGGCTGTTGAATTGTGTCTTCTGCAACTGAATTATGTTGCTTTGTATCAAATGTAGTATTGGACTGGGAACTAGCAGCGATGTCATTGTTTTCAATTTGCTCCACATTTTCGTTTTTTGGGATTTCATCTTGGCCATCAGTAATATCTTTGATTTCTTTTTCTGAGTCATTAGTATTGTCATCGTCCAACGTATTATCATCTTCGTAGACATCTTCATTAAGTTGTGAATCTTCGTTTTCACTCAGGTTTTCCATGTCTGATGCAGACTTGTTGTCCGATAATATATCGTTGTTCAATAAGTCTTCTAGTAAACTGGACTGAACGCCATCTTGTTCATTGTCAGGCTTTTCTGCATTCATAGTTTCGTCCTCGGCCCCATTTTCGAGATTATCCACATCCTTATGTAAATCATCAATAAAAGATAAATCGTCTGTGTCTCTTGCTTTTGTCTTTTCAGGTTCCTGAGTTGAATTATCAGTTTGTTTTTGCCCGTCATCAGACAAGTCCGGATCTTTGTTGATTTTATTCATAGTCTCGTTTTCATCCATGGGGAGGTCTGAGTCTTCGTCAATATTTTTGGAATTTTCGTCATCAGAGAAATGTCCAAACTCGTCTTCGTAATTGTTGGAGTCTAACTCATCCGCGTCATTTTGGCTGACATCGCTAACTTCGCCGCCATAATCCATATTGGTTTCGAAAGCTTCTTCATTCTTTTTATTGTTAGATTTTTCGTTATCGTAGTTTTCTTCACCTTGTAGTGTGTCGAAATCCAATTCATTTTCCAATTTTTCTTGGGCGTTCTCCAAACCTTTGCCTTCAGCTAAACCTGTACCATTGCCAAGTTCTTCGTTGCCAGTTTGTTCCATTTCTTCATCCTGCTCAAAAGACAAACCGTTCTTAAGAAGTTCAAATATTTCTGCATACACCAACATCGATAAATCCTGCCAAGTATAACCTGTTGATTGGATCAATTCGCTAAGCATGTTACTCTGTTCGACCGTTATAGCGTTTGTGTAAACGAAACTCTTAGTGAGTGGCGAATCGAGTTTGCCCTTAATAAAAAACAATAAATTGTTCATCTCTCTGTACAAGTTTGAAACTAAAGAAAAATCAAATTCTTCATCAGAATTGTTCGAAAACAGCAGTTGGAATATAGAGTGCCAGTTGGGCCCGAAAAACGAAATTTCTTCGTTTACACCCAGACTATCACAAATAAAGTTAATACGTTCTATTTGAGAATTAATTTGTTTTTTTAGTGTAGCTGTAATAGAGCTTTTTGCCATTTTTTGTATAATAGTATTAATGACGTTAAGATATCGTTTTTGACTTTGAAGCAGCTCAATCAGGTCTGATTTTATCGCGGCTGTAAACAAAGAAGAAAGGTTTTCAATGAAATTGCGAATTTCAACAATGGTTTCATTCACCTTGAGCTCTAAATTATCTTTATTGAAGCTATCGATGCTTAAGTCCATGAGTGAAAGTAAGATATCGTTGTAAGCATCTGTTAGGTCGGAAATATCATTATTTGATAAAGTTGCAAAACCTTTTTCTAACGTTCCAGACAAGTTCGAATAGTTGTCTAACCGAATAAACACCATTGAATAAACGAAAAGGTGATATGCTAAACAGATCCAATGTAAATAGCGAGATACACAACTTGGATGAATTTCTGCTTCGTCTATGAAAAGTATTTTTTCTACTAAGTAAATACTAAGATGTTGCTTTGCCAATACTGATTGATCAATATTGTCGTTTGAAATACAAAAGAAATTAACCATGTTGCGGAATTCGACTCTGCTGACAAACGTCTTGAAATCCGGTCCAAAGATAAGCATTGCAATTTTCCTAATTTGGTTGTTGTTTAACTCGACTTGGTTTCTGACGTTCATTTGCTTAAACATGGAAAACAGTTCGCTGATAGTTTTCACACCGGAAACCAAACTATTAGAAACTTGATTAACGCATGTTTGATTTGTCAGTTTTAACTGGTAATCGTGTCTGCGGAATGCTGCTAATTTTGCTTTTAAATTCGTAATAAACGCGGAAGAAGTTATTTTCAAACTGTCTTTTTTGACAAAATGTTGAAACGGAGTTTGGTAAAAAGTATCAAGTTTGGAAATGAGCCTGCAAATTTGCTGCAATTTGTTCTGAACTCGACGCTCCTCTTTATCAACTTCCAATTTGTAAGATCTGTGCGAAAGGACGACAGCTTTTATTTGCGAATTTATTTCGTTAAGTACTGCATTATATTCATCCTGGAATAGTTCAAATCGAGTACTCAGATATTCAACTAAATTAAGAAGCAATGAGGAATAAGTGACATTAATACTAGCCAACTGTTTCAGAAATAAAATAATCAAAGGAATTTCGACCAGAGTGGCGCCTGATATTTCTGTACAACAGTACGAAAAAATGTTTCTAGCAAAACTGTAGCGATCGATAACTCCCTTTAGCAGAGCTAAAACTAAGTCTAATAACTTTACTACGGAAAGCTTATAAAATCGTTTTTGACACGTGACTTCTCGCCAAAAAATAAGTTCGTTCCAATAATTAATTCTATTCTGATATAAATTAAGCAGGAAGGCTCCAAGTTTTTCATGCGATTTATACACTGGGTCAGATTTAGGTACAAAGTTTGAAATGAATCGTTTTACCAAACTGTACAATTTCTCTGCTATGATGGACAAAGACGTGTATTTGATTTGGTTAGACTTTATTTCGTAACATAAATCAAGCGTTTCTTCAATGTGAAACATTTCGTTATTGTTAGTTAAACTAAGAGTCGTAGTAGTTTTTTTCAACGAGAGATTTAATTCGTCTATAATGAGAGCAAATTTCATCATATCAGACAAACTGACATGCTTTGAAAAATCAATGCTTGAGACAGGCACGTCGTTTTTTGAAGCGACTGACAAAAATTTATTCGATAAAAAGCTGAACCTGTAAAAATTTTCGTTCGAGCTGATTCTATGCTTTATAACTTTTTGGTGAATATTAGCGAGTTTGTTTAGCAAATCAGCACTGTATATATCGTTAGAAAAAAGCTGTGCAGAACGTATTATATTCTCGTATATAGTAAACAAGTTAACTGCGTTAGCGTTTAGTTCGTTTCCGAAAAAAATTGAACTAGCTTGAAGAGCGTTCTCAAGGTCCGTGTAAGAACTTTCAGTTATTTCTTGTTTGTTCTTGAGTGAAAAACTAGTTGCGTCAAAATCATCTTCAAATTGGTCTTCAAAAACTGGTTTAAGAAGTTCAAATTCGTTCAGTTCAGTTCGAGTGCCCCAATTTTCTTGAGTCCAGTTGATATCATTGTCGTTAATTTCAGAATTTAGATGCGCATTATAGTTGGACATTACATTTGATAAATAGTCCATGTTGAATTTGTCAAACCGCATAAAACCGTAAAAGATCCATTTAAGGATGATTGAAGCATAAATCGAAAACGTGGGTGCGTCAGGAGATAATTGACTAAGAGATTTATTCGATAGCCAATTTTTTGTCGTAAACGGTAGAAATGCTGAAAGAGACAGAGTGTGATTTTTTAGCGAAACATTAAAAACGTCTACAGGAAACACTACAAGATTTGTGTCGGAATGAATTATTGCATTTAACTCAGAAATAAGGTAGTATTTCTTGGTCGCCAACGAAAAAGATTCGATCTGGAATGCTTTAGTTGAATTGAACGACGATGGTATCATTTTTAACGTCATGTAAATAACAACAGAATAAACAAAGTAGATAAATTTGTTCAAAGTCGAGGACATTGAGATGAAAATAACATCATTTTGAAACTTTTCGATTATAGTGATTTGCTGATTATCCAGATCCATAAGGTATTCATACAGATTCTGTCTAGTAATGATATAAGCACTAAGCACGTTTAAAAAAGAGTCGACATTGTAGGTTAAAATGATTTCGCGGTTGTCTATTAAAATATCTCTTATTGCGTTGAGATTGTTCGAAATGTTATTTTTGTAGTATAAAATGTCTTTTACAAGTTTTGTAGCTTTACGTGAGTAACAATTATGATTTTGCTTTATACTATCGATGAGCAAATCCATTTCATTAATGAACATGCTCTCATATTGCGTGACAATATGATAGAAAAAAGCCCAAATAGCGCCATCCAGCATGAGCAAACATTTATTTTCCAAGGAACTGTAATTTCTTTTTTGCAGCGCAGGATTAATGTATTTGTTTGCCACAAAATTCCATTCTTCGTCGTGCATCGAATCTAGTAAGTCTCTGAAACAAGTGAAAATTTCGATTAAGCCTTTGCTAGAACATTCTGAGAATTTCTCTGCCAATATAGATGTCGGCATTTCAGTGCAGTGGTTTAAATCATAGCAAGTGCTAAGATCGTCATTGTTCCGAGCGATGATGGAAGTGGAAATAAACTCAAGATTTGGATGCCTTGTTATTTGCTGGTGTAATTCAAAATAGTATAAATATCTAGTCATTTCAGGAGTAAGCAAATGTTCTTTATTAGTGATGTTCTTTAAAAGAATGGTTGTAACAATAAGTAGTAATCCTTTGCGGTTTTGGCAAAAACTCATGAAACCAGCTGAAAAAATTGAGAAAATGTTTTTAGTTGAGATAACGGAAGAAACTGATAAGCCGTATTTAGTGCTTATTTTATTGAGCCATCTCATGTATTCCAAAAATTCCACAAAATAGATTGAGAACTGGTCTGTTTTCTGATTTAAAGAATTGAGAACAACAGTTGGAAATGAGGACTCAAATATCTTTAAGAGTAAATCTGACAATCTCTTGATAGAATGTATAGATCTGGTTTTTACTAAGTTCAGATTTACATCTGCTGTATCTTGAAAAGTCTTGTCATTGCGAAGTTGAAAAAAAATATTTTTAAGTTCAGTATAAAGATTGCTTTTTTCAGTAGACTTTATAAAGACTTCTACGTCTTTGTTTAACGCTTCTACAGATGGCAAAATATGTAGCGTTGACTTAAATTTTGATGTAAAAGGTTTAATACTTAGCAATGTATTGAAAACATTACTGAGTTCTTTTTTTTCAAGAATGATCGAACTTGACAAGTAATAAGCTAAATCGATTGTACCATTAAAACCCATATCGGGTTTTCGAGCAAATTGTTTAGACAAAAAAAAAGCATCTAAATATCTTTTAAAGGCAAGTAGCCATGAATGGAATTCAAAAGAAACATCAGATAAACTAATAAGCTGAGTTATGACATAGTCTAATTCATAACCAATAAATAATAACATCATATCGGATATACACTTTCTATTCATCTCACGAGTGGTTTTCGACATAAATAAAACATAACCTAATAGGAAATATTTATGAGAGAAATTGGTCAACCGCAGAACAAAGTCGCCATCCAAAAAGCAAAGTTTATTTTGAACCAAGACGTTGTGTTTAAGCAGTTGTAAAAATGCTAAACTAATCATCCTGATATCCAAAGATACAGTCGAACCAGAAAAACCAGGTATATCTGTTACTGCAGCTGAAATGTCGTTGAAAAAAGTAGTTAAATTCTCATCAATAAATACCTCTAAAAAGGATTCTACATAAAATATCTCATAAGCACTTTCAATTGGAATGTTCGACAAGGATAAGTATAAAAACCATTCTTTGTGCAGTTCGAAAGTACAAAGTATTTTTCGCAAAAACTCCTTGATTTTGAAAAGATGTGACGATAAGTCGTTCAAAAATGCATGCTGAGTAGCAGATAAAGTGCTAATAGTTTGAAAAATTTGTAAGACAACTTCAAGTGGGCAAACTGAGAAGATTTTGCATTTTGTGAATAGATCCAGTATTTTATGGGTGAATCTGTTATTGTTTTGTACTGTATTTTGAAGCTCCTCAGTGAAACTGAAATCGAGTTTTGAAAAAAAAGTTTTCAAGATGGAAATTGCGGTTTTGTCGGATTCTGTTTGCGATAAAACAATAGATACAAATAAAACGGTGAACAAATCGTGCTTCTTATTTTGAAAGCACAATAAACTAGCAAAAAATAAGTCTTGCAGTTTAAGATTCTCAAGCAAGCTTAGCTCGCTTAAGTCTAACATCGGGTTTTCGAGACCAGTAACGCTAGTTGTATAAAGCGAATAAGTAACTTTGTTTAAACGTAAGAGTGAAATATTGTCAATGAGTGAAGACGATCTTACTAATATGGTTCTGTTGCGAACTGCCGGACTAATACTCATACTTTCTGATGATTTGACTAAAAACATCAGTCTAAAATCTGGATGTCTCTGATATTCTTTAAAGGCTTCGCCTTCATGAGTAGAAAAAGTCGAATCTGTCTCGAGTAGCGCGTTCAACCTATCGATCAGCCCAGGTTCCGAATAATCGACATCTATTATGATAAGTAAGTGACCGTTCGAAAAAGCATCAATTATAATGCTGTTTTTCCAAACAAACTTTTTGTTTTCCACATCATATGACCCTATTAAATCGTTTGCATCGGTTAAAGGAGTAATACCGAAAATAACGGTCTTTTTTTGAGGACAAATGATATTTTCAGATAACAGATCGTAAAAGTCATTTTCAGATTCAACTACAAGCGGAAATTTTTGGCTTAGTAATAAGTTAATTCTGGAAACTAAAAGCCGTGAATCAAAAGAACTAAGCCCCTTGGTTTCGCTAGTAGAATGGTCAATCAGAAGATTGTCAATGTAATTTTCGTCTAAACTTGATATCGAGCTACAAATTTCGTTTAGCAATAAATCAAACTGTTCGATGTCGTGAACTTCTGAAAACTTCATAGATGTAATTAATTTTAACGCATATTTGACACAAACATATTGAGCTAAATCGTAGTTTACCAAGTCTTTGAACAGGGTTTCAAAGGTAGTGTTTGCTACCTGCACAACTTTGAAAAGCTCTCGCGTGTTCCACTCCCATTGGTCGGAATGAATTGTTTGCCACTGAATTTGCGAACAACGGAAAAAAAGAACAGATAAGTCTGCACTGATTTTGCTTGAAAGCTTTGGATATTTTTGTTCCAAGATAAAAAAAATATCTTGTGTACTCAAGCAATCTAATTCCAACTTGGCAAATCTGTTTAAAAATGAAATAGGTAACCCTTTTCGGCCAGTTCCGTAAGAATGTTGGTTTTGAGTTGCAAAAAGTCTGAATCCATCTGTAGGCACCAGAGTTTCATCGAATTGCGAAATGTACAGAGAATTTCTGAAATCAAACAAAGAATTCAAACCTTCCAAAATAGACTGAGGCGCCAGATTGATTTCATCTATCAAAACCCAGTCGCCATTTAGAATCGCACTTGTTAAACCACCGATTTTCCACACAAAATTTGCGTTTTCAAATGAATATGATCCCAACAGATCAAACAGATCCGATTGGTCACTCATGTTAAAACGATACAACTTCTTGTTAAAGACTTTTGCAAGCCATTCTATTGTGCAAGTTTTACCCACCCCAGGTTTTCCTTCGATAAGTATGGGCCGTTTTGAAAAAAACGCCAAAAGAAGTTTAGTTAAATTACTCTTAGCAACGAATCCGCTAAAGTCCATATCATCAATTATTTTTTCCAAAATGGAAAAGTTTTCAAAAACCTGGCTGATCGCAATTTCTCCAATCTGTAACTGAGTAGGTACAATTTCTAGAGCGTTAAAATGAACCCAATTTTTTCCATCGGGTAGGAAAAAAGTAACCAAAGTTTGTAAATCCGTCAATTTTAGACCGAATGCCGTTCCTACTAATTCAATAGCAACGAGCAAAATTTTAGCCTTGCAAATCGAAAAATCATTATTAAAGGTTTCGTCATCGAGAACTTTCTGAGTTTTTTTGTTTAAAAAACTTATTAAAACTGATTTTTGAGTTAGATTAGAACAATAGTGCTCAATTACATTGTCGATAGGAGTAACATGGATATTTCCTATACTCAATCCATCGAGTACTATAGTGCATAAGGAATGCAACAGTTGCTTCGAAATAAAAAGAATATCAAAATTCGTGGGGTTGATGGAAGAAAACTTAAGCAAGTTTTCAAAGGTCGTGCATAAACCAAGAATGTCTCTAAGTGAATAGTCGTAACTAAATGTTTCATCGCAAATGACGAAAATACGTTGAATAATTTTACTTATTTTTTCTAATACGTCTTTATCAATGTTTTTAATTTGCTTGCAGAGCAAATTTGAAATAATGTAGTAGACTCTTTCGTCATCCAAGTTTATCACATCTGTCCAAACTTCCAAAAATCTATTTCTAAGAGCAGGCGAAAGTTCTTTTTTGCCGTAATCCCCAGAAGGGTTCATTGTTGCGTAAACTCGGAAATCAGCGTGGATGTTTATTGAAACTTGTTGGTCTGCTAAATAAAGAGAGCTATTTTCACCTTCCAAAACGCTGTTTAATCGTTCTAAGACCGAATCCTCTGCCAAATTGATTTCATCTATTAATAGAATGTCACCATTCAATGCTGCGTTTACCAAAGGTCCATTCTGCCATTTAAATAAAGAAGTTAATCGTTGTAACTTTTCAATGATTCGGGTAACGGACAAAGTTCTGATGCGTTTATTAGATTGAACTGTGCCATGCGTATCTAACGTTTCAGAAGCATCTTCCAAATTTTCACTCACATTACTAGAAGAGCAACAACTGTATTCCTTGTCAATACTTTCCACATATTCAACTAACTCATTAATATCGGTTCTTTTAATGAAGATTTTATGAGCTTGCAAGAACGAGCTTTTGGAAAACTCGTGTAATGTGCATTCAACGTCATGCTGAATTTTATGCAATAAAGTTTTCGTCTCTAAAGGGATGTTATTCAATTCAAATAGAGTAAGCAAGATGTCTTTTAATTCGTCGCATTCCAATTTGGAAATAGCGTTAGGTATGAAACAACCTAAGAAATCAGAAGCTTCAGTCCCTTGTTGACAGTTGACAATATACAGTTTTTGGTTTTTTTTAGCCATTTTGCCCACCCATGATACGTATTCTTGAATAACCGACGTTTTACCAAGCCCGGTACCTCCTATTAGAAGCAAAGGCTCTTTTAATCTGTAAGACAAATCGCAAAAATACAGTATCTTTTCTGTTACATTCGTTTTAAGCAGATAAGTTTGCTCCCAAAAGGCAGGATTGTTGAATTTGTACATATCAGCGTACACAGCAGCTTTAATGTTGTCAGAGAAATTTTTTGTTTTGTTTTTACATATAACATTGACGATTAACTCTTCACATTGTTTTTTCGTCGTTGGGTTTCGAATTCTGCTTACTATTATGTCGAAGGCAGTTTTTACCAGCTCTTCGAGATTAGAAGGCTTTAGTTTACACCAACGATAGAGATCTCTTAAATATATCAAAAATGAAATATCTCCAAAATCATGAAAATGCCGTGTACGAAATTCGTGATAAACATCTGCTATTAGAACAACCAAAGAGGGGGCGATTTCTGGGAAAATCAACTCAATGATTAATTTTACATCCCGCAAAGGCAAACTTCCAACTTCCAATTTGATAAATCTGTTTTGAATCGCTTCGGTAAGTAATTTACGTCCGGAGTAGGAAATCGGGTTTTGCGTCGAAAATACTCTGAAATCGGGATGTGCGTGAATTACATAGCCCAGCTCAGGGACAAAAATTGAACGGTTATCATCTAAAATACTGTTTAATCCCTGAATTACTTCCGTGGGCGCAAGGTTAAGTTCGTCTAAAATAAACCAGTAACCGTTTTGCATGGCTGTGATCAATGGACCTGGGACAAACACAAAGTCTCCATTTTCCATGATATTGTAATGCCCTAAGTAATCAGACATTGTTATATGTTCATGATTGTTTATACGAATTAATTTCTTTCCTAATTGTGAAGCAACAAATAAAACCATACTAGTTTTACCTATCGACGTGGGCCCTTGTAAAAGAACTGGACTCATCGTACCAGAACATATTCGCAAAATTTTGTAAATAAACGCGATAGTGTAAGGAGTACAGATATATGTGCTAGGTTGCTTCAGAGACGCCTCGAATTCACTAACTTTGATGTGAAAAAAGTTTTCAACAGTTACATAACCGTCTTTTTTGCATTTTTTCACTGATAAACTATTCTTTGGCTTGCCAGATTGTAAATTTTTTAAGAGTTTTCCAGATTCTGCTTCGTTCTCACTGAAAAAGTATTTTTCAAGATATGTCGTTGCATGGTTGCCGAAAATCTCCAACAACAATTTTTTGTATTGTACAATTGAATTGACGGTAAGTTCATCCGCAATGTAAACGCTTAAAGCTTCAAAAAGATAAATGACTACGGGAATTGAATTGTCGACCGATTGACGTTCTCGAACGTAGGAGAGACAACGAAACAAAAGACGAATATTGCAAATAAAATTTGTAGATTTTGTGTCTAGTTGTCTTGAAGCGATCAAACCTTTTAAAGTAAGGAAGAACCTAGCTAGTTCATACTTATATTTGACAAGTGTCAAATCGTTCTCTATAATGCTAACTATCTCGGCCAGACGATATACGTCTTCAACGTAAAAAATTTTAAAATAATGTAACAAATTTGATGGAAACGTTTTGCGTTTCCCGCCGCTAAGCACGTGAAGTCCGTTAGGTGTCAAATAGTTTGGAGGGTTCATGGTACCGATTAGTCGGAAATTGGGATGTATAGGGATTTCTCTTCCTCCGTCTTCCATAACGTGATAGACTTCAGACGTACGATGATATAGAGGAAGTAGTTTGTTAAGAACGTCGTTGGGAGCTAAATCTATTTCATCAAGTACCAAGACTTTTCCGTTCTTAACTGCATCTAGCAACACCCCGTCTCTAAACTCAGTCGATGTCGTATTATTGTTTACAATGCTTTCGCATTTTGCCCTGATTTCAGCAGTGTTTAAATGTGAATCTAGATTTTGGCTGGACGAAAATTCTTCGAATTTAGTTAGCAAATTTTCAATCACTTCTAAACACTCTTTAATGGTCGTAAGTTGCGAAATGAGATGTTGATTGTAGTGAAATATCTTGTATTTGTAATTCAAAGAATTCAAAACATTGACAATTTCTATCAGTCGGTTTAGTTTCGTCACTGGTTGCAGTGTTCCAATCAAATCAGATGACTCGGTTTGGTCATGTACGTTAAAAACAATTACGTCTTGCTTCAAAACCAATGATGACAGGTGCGTTTTTCCTGTTCCAGCCGGTCCAACAAGTAAAATGGGTTTTTTGTTTTTCAGAAATTGCGACATCAAGTCTACAACGCTTTGTTGAATCCGGTTTAAAAAGTTCCAACTCTTAACCGAAGCAGAAATGTTTAAAACAGGATTCAGAATGTCGTCTAAGCTAGCTGGTAAGTCTGGCTCAAAGTTGTCGAGGTATTTTATAGTAGTGAACTCGTCGAAATTTTCAAACAACGCTTTCAACCCGAAAAAAGGGTAAATCACATTATTAACAATAAGTAGTTTCAAATATATAGGCAGATGTGACAAACAACATGCAACAATAATTTTTACAATATTTATACGATGCACTTCGGGAATATTGTTTATTATTGGCCATCTGTCGAAGATTTGCAAAGAATTTTTAAAGTAATCCACGATCAAACACAAGTTCAAGACGTCTGATTTTGAAATGGTTTTAAAGTATATATTGTTACTTTTAAAAGCGCCCAAATTGTCAGCAACCTTTGAAAGATAATCGTTAATTTGAGCTGTCAAAACCAGCCCAACATCGACCAAAAATTTGTTGAATTGCGCAAAATTTTTTTCTATGTAATCTTGTAAATCCAACTGTTCACAGTAAAAGTAAGGCCAGTTAGTGAAAATTTTGCTGGCGTTCGTCAACTTGTACGACGGAGGTAATTCATAGCTCTTGTAACAATTAGAAACGAGGTCTACGCTGTTCAAAACATATAATACAATTATTTCGAAATTTTCGTGAGGAGTGAAATATTTATACTTACTTCCCTCTTTTTCGAGCAACTGCGTGTTTACAACCTGTTGAAGCTTAATTAATATGTCTAGGGTGCAGCTTTCAACGGCTTCAATGACCAAATTATGTCCTTTTTGTGCTGCTGTTTCTAAAATTCCGGGTTTCCAAGAATATTTGTTGCCAGACTCGAGAGCCCAGTAACCAAGCAAACTCAAAGCGTCGCTCGTGTCGTCAAATGCAACGTAATAACTGTTTTTTACATGTTCAAATCTAGTAGCCTCGTCGAGAAAATAAACTTTAGCCTTCACCATGAGTCATTTAGCCAAATATTCTTTTTTGGTTTTCAAAAAATTTTACTAAAACAATTACAAAGTAAATTTTTCTCCAATAATTGAACACACTTTCATGTGAAAACCAACCTTAAATACCAAAATATTCTACAATTATTACAACTATATTTATACAAAAATATCAAATTAAAGATAGAACAATAGTTAATCACAAAAATTAATTAAAAAATAGTACTCAAGCTGTTGCATACAACTAACTAGCTATTATAAAGAGCTTCCATTGCATACTTTGAAAAACTTGCTGGTACTACGATTAGCCTGATAAGCTGCGTCGAAAAAATCATTTTGGTTCCAATAATATCTTAGCTGTTTAAACACACAGTTCAGCTTTCTAAAATCTGATAGAAGCTGAGCTCTGAAACTTATAAGTTACAGAGTCGATCTTTTATAAAGTTTTTTTGCAAATTCTCTGTTCGTATCATCTTTTAACGGTTTTTTATCATCAGTATAATTTCTTTTCATTACAGTTCGTTCATAGTAGGATATCAATGTTGATTTTTGGTTTGGTTGAAAGATCACATTTTGAACTTTTGACGAAGAGTCTTCTATAGCGTGTAAATTGACAGTTCCTCGCTTAGACTGCTCTTCGGGTAAAATGGTTAATCGCTTTTGGTCAGCCGAAAACGAAAACAAATCTTCGTCGACGAGTTCTATGTCAAAACAAGTCACGCCTTCAGCCATGGGAGAGTCGAAATGGCTAAAACCAGACGAACCATTTAAATACGTCGTGTTCGCTTTATACTGTAGCTGGTAATCTGTCTCGTTGTTATTCTCAGGAGATGCAGAATAATACACCGTCAATGGTGGTTGAGACAATAAATTTGCGGCGGAATCTTGTTTTTGTTTCACTAATTTGGGGGTAACGAAAGAAGTTTCCGACTCAATTTTCTGATTTGAGTGATTGTTAATGTAAGTTTCGCTCATATTAAAAAAGGTGTTGGACGCAACCGAATCGAGCTCAGCGTGACCAGCTAAACAAGTAGTTGACGCAAAATCTATTTCCGACCAGTTGCTCAGAGGTTTACAGCGCAGATCATTCTTGATAATGTTTTGCACAGATTTCTGGAAGTTGGGATAAGCGTGTTCAATGTTTTTGATGTTCATTTGAGGCGAGTTCTCGTCTGAGTCGTCAGTTTGCAGACAGGATAAGCGTCTGAATGCTAGTTTGACCGCGTTCTTCTCTGTTTTAAACTTGTTCTGAGGCAGCAAACCATGTTCTACATCATTTTTTTTAAGCGCAGCAGATTCGTTTAAATTTGATCGACTTCTGAGTTGAGAATATTCTTGAGCGAAGGCTGAAGCTGCTCCGCTGGCTGTTACTAGTGGTACGGGGTCGTTTGGCATTAAGTCACAATTGTAAATGCAATGATTACCCTCGAGTTGTACATATTCCATATAACGCAGTTAATTTAAATTTGTAATAACGCACGTGTTTGTTAATTAGAGAATAAATATTCTATAGCAAGTAATCTCATATTGAAAAAAATGATATGTTTTTCAATTTCTTTAGAAAGAGTATTTTATCGTCATCTGTAATATCTTTAGCATATATAAATAGAATTATTGCTTCAGATACGGAAACCAACCAGTCGCACGATTGCGATATTTTTTTTTCCGTAACGCCACCCTTAACGCAAACCGACAAGCAGTGTTTGTCACTAACGCCGCTAGATCTCTACTTCGCGCGTTTATTTGAGACATGCTTTGTTGATGTTGAGGTAGATGCTTTTTTAAGTAGTTTTTTGTCGCGGCCGAATTCAGACCCAATCGACAAAGACACTGGACATACTGAAGTTCAATCTGAAATCAGAAAAACCGCAAAACATAATTTTTCGAAAAAAAAATCTTTTAACGACAGTTTAAATGTTGTTTTTTCAAACACAGCTTATGGCTTGGACAAGTCTGACGCTTTTAAAACGCTTCCACATGAGTCAGCGGTACGAACGATTGAAAATGCAGTTTTGAAACCCAGTGTAAAAAAAGCCATAAAAATACGCGAACGAAATAATAAGATTAGTTACTTTCCTGATATACTTTCTAATGAGACTGACACTTCACAATTATACTCCCTCTATCGCAAGATCAAAAGGTTTGTTCTCAGCGCTAAAAGGTTTCTCAAGCTGATTCTTACCAATATACTTTACATATTGTTAAAATGCGTTTCTTCAACAATAAAACTAACGCCTAAAGACACCATAACTCATCGCAAATTTATTTTATCCAAAACTTCCGATATGCTAATTTTAAAGCCCACATCTCCTAAGCTGCATAACTTCAATTATAATTTCGCCAGTGCGTCAGCCGGGGCTCGTGTAGTGGCTTTTTCTTCAGAAGTAAGCAATCCCAACGCGCTTTTACATAATCCCAAAGATTCATACATTAAAACACTCTGTACTTCGCCAACTATGTTTATTATTGGGTTTCATGAGCCGATCTCTTTGCACGCCATTGAGTTTACTTCTTCCGAACCTTTTTCCAGTTATTTTGATCGGATAACAGTGTACTCTTCTATGAGGTACCCCACTGAAGAATGGAAACACATAGCTACAGTAGAGCTGTCAGCCTTAAAAGAATCCAACCTGTTCTACTTAAAACCTGCGTGTGAAAATTTACCTAAGGAAGCTTGCTGGACGTCGTACATTAAGTTTGAAGTTCTATCGTACTATGAGATCCACGATATCAACATTTGCACATTGTCTCAGGTTAAGGTTTTTGGATCTACTCAAGTTCAAAATCTGGAAAACAAAACCACCACCGACCGCAACTTAAACTTGCAGACGCAGCAAAAAATGTACACAACAAACTTGTTAGCTAACGAGGACTTTGACGATTCAGAAAACGCCAAATTTTATTACAGCAATTTCCAGTTAAACTCGAATTCGAATCGTTTTTTCACCAAAAACAAGTATGGGTCCGAGATAAATAAAAACAGTTCGGAACTCGTCGATACGTACCACGCTATCAAAAACACAAACTTTATAAATTCTACTAGCAGCTATTTTGAGATGGAAAGCTTATTAGCTGATATCAAGAATAATTTACAAAAACAAAACGCTCTCATAAACGACAGTCTACCACCCGTCGTAGGTATGAACCACAGAATGGAATTACTTGAAAAGCAACAAAATACTTTGGCCGTGGTGCTTACAAAAATGATAGCTACGTTACAATCGGCAGAAAAAGAGAATTCCAAACTAAAACAGTTACTCCATACAAAAGAAGACTTGATAGAGATGGATAAATTAAAACACCTAAGCGAGTTAGAGTTTTCTTCAATATCGAGAAAAAGACTCAGAACTTACTGTTTCTCGCTCTATAAAAAAGACTGGTTTCTATCTATTTCACGTCAAACGAGACATTATTGTCTTGAAGCGTATTTGTCGGTAAAAAACGATTTGTTTACTAAAGCTGAGCAAGACTTAGTAGTTGCACAAGTTTCAGATCTGTCTACTTTTTCAATATTACGAAGAAAAACTCCCGTTACAGAAATCACTAAACTATTACAACTGTACCTAACGCTATTATTAGAAACTTTTTTTCCATCGCTATTGCACAACGAGCTAAAAAGCGTTATTTTAAAAAACAACCGTCGTATCAACGTTTTGTTTTTATGGACGAGTATGCGCACATTAGAAACTATGATTCAAATTTATTTGCTGATATCCAAAATAGTTAAGAGTATCTTTTATTTTTTTTTGATTAAGTTAATCGTATCGATCGTCAAAAAGAAAAACAATAAAAAGTTAAATACCTAAGTTTTTCCAAGCCTGGTTTCAAGATGTCGAAGCATGTCTTATAGATAAACCGGATTTCTCTTTTGAAGTTTTTTGTAGCAATTTATTCGCGCACTAAGTAAAGATTTTTGCGCATTATATCGTAATTAAAATGCGCGTTTTAAGTTGTGGTTGTGATTTCAATCGCTCAATAAAAAACAACAGGGTTTGCTTTTAGTTACAACAGGTAATTTCAAAATCCGAATTAGCGAATGAAAGTTTTAAAATACAGCTTAATAGTTCAAAACTTGCTATTATTGCCAATATTCGGAAAATTAAATTTGCACGAAAGCAGTTCCACTGCCGCATTGGGAGACAGAAACCAAGCAAATACAGCGTCGACAAGGTTTAAATACGGGTCTAATAGCCAAACGAATGGTAAGGAACCGAGATTTTTGAATAAAGAAAGTAATCAGAGTGTAAAAACGTCTGGGTTGATACTGCCAGTGTTTGGATCAATTGAAAATGAAGCGTATTATTTCATAATAGCAAACATTGGGTCTAGCGTTCAAACAGGAGAAAGCATTCAACAGGCTATGATTGTAGACACTGGTTCATCTATAATATCTTTATCATGCGATACCAGTGAAAAAGGCCCACACCACAAATATTTTTCAAACTACAGCAATTCGATAAGTAAAACAGCCAAAGTAGTTACATGTAGTGAAAAGGCTTGCGCGGAGCTGAACGGAAGTTGTAATTTAAGAAACTCTGACTGTCTGTTTAGCCAAAGTTACACTGAAGGTTCTCATTTATTTGGGCGGATCGTGCGAGACAACATAACACTAAACGGCTATTTAGAAAATGTTAACGGTTTAGAACTGACGGTCAATTTTCCGTTTGGATGTGCTATGCAGGAATCGATATTATTTTACGAACAAGACGCGAACGGAATAATTGGCTTTGGAGCAAACTCTAAACATTTTAAAAACACTTTCATTTCAAATATCTTGGATAAACTATCTAATAAACGGTTTGGAATGTGCTTAGGTATCATAGGCGGAGAATTATCGTTAGGAAGAAACATTTCTTCGTCAGACGATTCATTGTATCAATGGGTCCATTTACACGAACCAGGCAGATACAAGTTGAAATTAGAAGCTATCGAGATCGATTTGGAACTTCCACAGGGCATTATGAGTTCTCAAAAAGAAATGAACACAAAACACAGTGTGCAATTTGAAAATGAATTGGCTTTGATTGACTCAGGAACTACTTTCTCTTACTTTCCAAAAGCTATGAAAAACGACCTGGACAATTTGTTTGATGCTATTTGTCTATTCATTCATAGACACACAAAAAAATTTGACAACATAATTTGTTCGACGTCTAAAAATTTAACTTTCAAACAGAAGACTTGTTTGAACATCGAAAACAGCAGGTTATTCAAGAAAATCATGAGGCAAAATTTGCCAATTATGAAAAAACGCGAATTAATAATGTATGAATTAGTAAAAGCGCTGCAATCACTTCCCAAATTAGATTTTGTATTTGAATCTAGAGGCCCGGACCCAATGGCACCAGAGTTGGTCAGATACTCAATTCAGCTATCTAACTTTTTGGTTCGCACAAATATGTCTACCTACTGTTTCGGTTACTACGCAGATAGAGAAAATAGCATTGTTTTAGGTCAAACATTTTTCAGAGACTCAGAAGTTATTTTTGACATCGATGAAAACAAAATTGGGTTCAGAAACTCCACGTGCAAAGCAAACGTAATCAATTAATTTAGCTAACCACAGCGACTTATATAATTGTTTTATTAAATATCCACAAATTAATTAACCACACAGAATGGTGTTTTGATAAATGGTATTTATTTACAGAACAATCTTTGTGTGAATACTTCTATTTTGATCTTTTATTTATAGTTAGTATTTTCAAAATAAAGAAGTTTTTAAATTTGTATATGTGGTGATTAATGTCTGTAAAACGATCAATAAATGCACTTCTTCTGAAAAATAAAAACATAGTACAAATCTGCTTAATTTTTCCAAAATTAGTAGCAAGTGTACGTTATGCTGAACTTTGTCCAGCGCCATAGCAAAAAAAACAAAGGCTTGACATGCTTTCACACTTTAATACTAGAAAAAGTGGTCAATATCCGGCAAACAGGGAAATCAGATGATGAGATAAGTTTAACTTAGTTTATAAATGAAGATAGCTAAGACAGGCTATTTATAACTGATCAATGATATGAAATTAAATCACTTAAATGTAAAAACATCTTATAGAGACTTTTAAATAACTAAATATTTATCTAAAAACTAAATAACATCAGGAAATATAAAGTTTCAATATTTAGTTTAATGGGCATTCAACATAGGCTGAATGTCGAAAAAACTGAAAAATCTACTTAGACTCTTATTCAGCATTGATAAGTTTCTCAATATTTGAAATAGGCTCAGTTAATAAAACTTGAACTCTCAGCGGGAGTTCCTCAGAATCAGCTATAGCTTTAATTCGAGGGAAAATGTCAGACTCGAAATATATCTTATCTTTAGGCTTTTCAAGAAGCGCTTCGTAGCATTGAGGCAAGAAGTAGGCTAAAGCTTCGAGCTGAATGGGATCCTTCAATCTTAAAATATCGTTGATTATATGTAACAAGATCTTGGCTCTGACGCGCTTAGTTTGAGCGAGCAGACAAATAAAAGTCAAGTTACCCTTCATGCGTTTTTTGAAATCGAGAAGAGCTTCGAACGCATCGTTTTCGCTTAGCGATTCAGGAGCGTTGAAAGGTTGAAGGATGTATCGATTGAACGAATTCTCACACATATCAGTCAAGAAATAGTTGAAGCGATGTTTGCCTTCGGTTGGCACATTGGTAAAAAGTCCAGCCTCGACAAAGTAAATACCCAGTTTGGAACAAAGATCTGCATACATACTCAGATGCATGTGGTTGGTGGTTGCTTTTTCGAAAATAAGTTCAAGTACGTTTCTAGCGTCTTCGATGGTAGGTTCACAAATTTCGATTATAGCTACGAAAATGTTGTCATAAGTTGTCGGAGTCATTTTGTTCAGTAAAGCTCTCAGACGTTTGGTCTTAGCTATCATAGTCTTGTCAGATGTCGAAGAGAAGTCTGAGAACGTTCTTCCTTCTTTGTTTTGGTCTAATTGGAAAACGGGACTAACTGCGTTTATTAATTCAGTGAAAGCAGCACCTACAATCGGTTTACAAGCTGATGCTGTTTCAGTAGACTTCGCAGAAGAAAAAGAATTCTTGTTCAATGTCTTCTTAAGGCTTTCTGGAGAGAATTTTTCTGAAATTTCAACAATTTTATCAAAAGCGTCAATGAGTTCTTTTTGCTTCTCCATTTGAGACTTCAAGTTAAACAGGTAGCAGGGGAGGTTTTGCGGCTTGAACATTTCTTCGCTTTCGCAATTCTTTCTAATGCTACAGAGGAAGTCTATGTCGTAGATGTGCTTCTCGTTAGCAACTTCGGCCGGAGCTTTTGAAATGGATGAAAGTATTGTCTTGTCGGATATTAGCTTGTCCAACGAAATTTTTTCGGAAGTTGCGGCTACTGGGGTTTGTTCGTGTTTTTCGATTTTGGATTTCAAATTAGTCATGTTCTTTTGACGTTTAAAGGACAGATCAACAGAAGAAGTAGCTTGCTCGGTCGCGGCGTCTGCGCCAGCCGTGTGAGCTGTTGTACTCGAGGTAGATCTAAAACCAGGAATAAACATACTGCTAGAAGCAGTTGATGACAATTTTGACGCTGTTTTTGAATTGTCGCCACGGCAAATGTCAGCCCATCGATTTCTCGTGGCTTGCTTTTTTTCCTTGCCCGCTTCTGGTTGAGCTGAAACGTGTTCCCTCGGCTTTTCAACTTCAACGATTTCAGGTTTGACCTCGACATGCTTTTCAACCTCTACATTTGGCGCTTCAACAGCTTTTTCAGCCTTATGTGTTTTTTTGAAAGTAGCAGTTTGATGGGTCTTCGAAGAAGATTTCGAACCTGTTTCCTTTTCAATCGTGGGGTGTTTTGATTCAGCTTTTTCGTGTTTGTGAGACTTAGAAACGACATCACGGAAGATTGTCTTTTGTTGAGTAGTAACAGTTTCCTTTGCAGCCCGCTTTTCTGCTTCTACTTGAATTTTTTCAGAAATTTCTTCTGGTTTAGGTACGTTAGCGCGAGTAGCAGAACTAGCTGCGGCTATTTTAGGTTCAATGGGTTTGGCTGAAGCAACAGAAGATTGCGTTGGTTTAGCGTCTTTGCTGGTTGTTTTACCCACTTCGACTGCTGGTTTTTCTTCAGTTACTTCTGTGCTCTCTGGAGAAGCATTCTTGACAGGTTGGTTTTTGGTTTGCAAGTTGTTTGGTTTGCTCATCTTAACGATTGTTGCGTAAGACAATCTCTCCACAGTTTGAGTACCAGTCTTCTTTTTGCCATTCTCAAGAAAAGTTTCTTCGGTTGAAGACTTCGTGGCTGTGTTGCCGGTCAAGTTTTCAACCGGTTTGTCGGTCTTTTTAACAAAGATAACGGTTGATTTCAGACTGGCTTCCACTGTTTCCAATTTATCAAGAGGCGGGGCTTTAAGAGTTGGCTCTGTCGCAAGTATCTTATTTTCTTGGTTTCTAGACTTCGTACGTTTGTTGTCTCTTCGATAGTGTTTAGAACCGTGTTCCGAGGCGTTTAATCTTTGCAACGACTCAACTACGTTATCAACAATTCCGCCTTCGATTTCGATTTCAGTTTCTGTAGCATGCTCAGCCTTGCTGCTCACTTTATTTGCCCAATGTTTGGTGTGCTGGTGCTTACGAGAGTAGTGGTTTGGTTGGCTGGCGTTTGACTCTGTCTTGTCGGCAGCAGGGGTTTCTTTTGTCGAAAAAACTTTACTTTCATCACTTTCTTTCAAAGCTGGTTCATTAGGAAGTTCCTTTTCATCGTTCTCAACAGCTTCGTGCGTTTTCTTGCCATAATGATGTTTATTGTGGTAATTGTGATGTTTTGTCAAACCTTCTGAGTATGAGTCTGGCGCAGTGGCATTAGGAGAAACTCTGATGTTGGGTTTGGAAAAGTAATTGTGTTTTTCGTCCGTTTTGGTGCCGTTGTGCGTAGTTTGAGAAACATTCTTGGTGTTACTTGCATGGTCAAATTTATTCTGATAGTCTGACGAGTAGTTCACTGAGTGATCTTTACCACGGTTTCGGCTAACTTTACGATCTCGTGTACCTACAGACGAGTTCTGTTTCACTTGCTGATTGTTAAATCCGTCTGGGTAGTATGGCGCAGCATAAGGGTTTAAACTAAATTTGAGTTGACTAGATTCCTTTACTGTCTTGGCAGTTTTGTTTTGAGGAAGATTATCCATAAAAAAATTATAAATTATAATAGGCTAGATGAAAATCTGTTTTTCAAATAGATATTAAACCTGCAAATAGCTTTCGAACGCAGGAACTCTAAGTTATAATCGACCGTTCTTCCAATAGCTGACAATGACGTTGAGATAAATATTTTGTTTACTTAGAAACGAATAATTATTTTTTTATTTAAACTTCAAAAAAAATTTTTATTAATTCTAATTATGCATGTTTTCCGACAATTTTGATTAGTCAAACGTTTTTTAAAAAATATGAAAACTAGATTAGACGCTTAAACTTTATTTTTAATATATCCAAAATACAATTTTTGACATTGGCGAATTTTTCGTTCTCCAGCAACAGGAACAGTTCTGACGCTATTCGAGCCACAAAGATTTTGCAGTCGTGCAAGAACTTTTTGTCGTTTGTGTTATAAAAAAAACGTTCACCGTTTAAGACATGGTGAATCCAGGAAAGAGTCGTTTGTACCTTGACATTTGCTGCATGGCCAGCTGAAATATGGTTCACGCTGCACAACACTTTTTTTACAAGTTTAAAAAACAAGCTTTGATTGCTACTTACTGCAAACTTCAAAATAAAATAAACTACAATGTGTCGATGGCAGTTATTTTTTCTTGAATTAAGAATGATCTGGAAAAATTTTCGTTCGTGACAAAAAATAGAGTGAATCAGTTCGATTTGCGCGTCAGATTCCAGGGAGAGAGCGTTAAGACCGCTATCGACAGCGTCTTCGACGGTTTGCTCAATAAGTTGGCATAGATACTCACAGTCTGTTTGCAGAACCAGGTGTTCAAGCTCATTTATTTCATTAGCAATCATAGTATACTTCGCACAGTTGTACACTAGGTTATAGATATAGGGAAACATGTCGTTGTTTAGAGACTCTTGAACTAATAGCATCTGTAAAAGGTCAGATTGTAAGCTTTTGTTGGAAGAGAACGAGACCATGGTCAAATTGTCGCGCGCAGGTAATTCGAGGATTTCTTTGAAATAATCGTTGTAAGCATGATTGAGCACGACCCAGGCTTCACATTTAAGCTGATCGATAGAAGGCAGGCTTTTGTGGACTATTTGGTGGCGTAATTCCACTACGCAAGAAGGAAGTTTGTGGATGTCGCATATGTATTGCATCTCGTGCATGTCGAAGTTTTTGGACCGATGAAGGAATACTAGAGAGTCTACGTAACGTAAAACGCCCAACGACAACAAAGCCTTTGCGCAGATGACGTCTACGTCAGCAAACAAACCACGAACTAAATACAAACAGGGCTCAATTATAATGGGACAGTCACACAAGTTGCTTATGTCAGTAGCCAAGTCGACGAACTCTCGGTAAAAAGCTTCACTCGTTGCTTCTTCACTGTTCTTGATAATTTCCAGCAAGCAAGTCTTGAGTCTGGGCAAATTCCAGCTTACTAAGTTAGGTATTTTCTTGTCCATTCACGCGCTTAGTCATCGAGAGAGATTCCAATTAAAGTCAATGTATTATAGCTAAAATATTGCAAAATTAAGTGATATTAATTTTAATTCGTAAAAAATTAAGACTCAAGTATCACTTCTTAAAATAAATCTAGCGTTTTTCCGCAGTGACTGCCGTTGACTTAGATTTAGCCAACTTTTTTTTTGTGATTGTAAATATCGGCAGACGATAGAATGATGGAAGATTCTGGACGTTTGTTACGGATGTAATCTACCATAATCAGAGCCAGCTCATAGCTGTGATTGTAGATACCCTTTTGCGGCAAAAACAGATGGGCAAAGTTGCTTATGATGTATTCAAAGAATCTGAAGTCGTTCTTCCTCACACCCAGTAAAAACGACGGCCTCAGAATGATAGTTTGCGGGATGTTTTGTTTTAGCACATTGTTTTCAATTACACCTTTCATTTTGTTGAAGAAAAAGTAAGATTTAGGATTTGCGCCAGTTGCAGAAATCAAAATAAATTGTTGAACATTGTTAGCCTTTGCTACTTGAGCTATTTTTGTTATGGTTTTTACCTCAAAACCGTATTGAGCTTTTGCGGAACCAGCTTTGGATCTAGTTGTGCCTAAACAAACAACAACTGTGGTCACGTTCTCAAACAAAGTTGGCGAAAGTAGAGCGTTTAAATTTTTAAAGTCATTCTTGACAACTTCCACAAACTTAGAAGTAAGTACGGCGCTAATATCGCTAGTGTCCGCGGTTGGTCGAAGCACTACTCTGAGTCTTAATTTTTTCGAAACTGCATAACGTAAAAACTCTTTTCCACAAAGACCATTCCCACCAAAAAGCAAAATCTTCGATATGTCGTCGGTTGTAGAACTCATCACTGATTCAATTCCACACAAATAAAAATTAATTTATTACCACCATCATAAATTAATTAAATTAATTTCAAATATTATTTTAGCGGCCGGCTAAATTAATCTGATAAGACAAAAATAACTTTCACACAAGATGCCAACAGAAAGGTGGATAGATTCTGTAAATCAGAACAATAATGAACTCAACATCGCAGCAGCGTAAGTGTTTAACAAAACACTAAGCTATAGATTGCATTTAAATGCTATCATATCGGGAACAGCTGCTGGCATCATGGATGTCACCCGCATCACAGACTTTATTTTGATATATATAATTGGAACTGTTTGGACCATAAGCTTACTTTTGCTAATAACTCACTTTTACTATCCCAAACAACGTACCATTTTATTATCGACCATCTTGTTGCAAGTCTTGAACGGGTTAAAAACTTGTTTCATCATGTGGATCATAAACTACAACATAAAGCAAGCTTACAATAAAGATATGTTTAAGAATTTGGACGTTAAAAATCGTTTAACAGCGTTCAAATTCTTTTAGTATTTCCTTCAATTTTGGGAAAAGTTTGAATTTAAGTGGTATTTGAGAGTTTAGTAAGTAAGTAGAAAAATTATCCCACAAAACTCTACCCAATTTTCTGAATTCATCTTTGTTGTATAAACCTATAATATATTTAAGTGTTAATTCAAACGGAGAAAAATTTAAGTTTTGTCTTAGCGTATTGATAAACAGGTCTAAATCTGTTTCATAATAAAACAACGGCACTGCGTGCAATGTGTTATCAACTATCTTCATGTAAGGTACGTCAATCGTAAGATTGCGTTCCAGATCTAATTTAACAGTTTTTTCAAGATCATTGCGTCTTAAAGATTTGCTTATTAATAAACAAACCAAGTCTCTAGCATCAAGTATAATGATAGTAAGCTTGTGGCCAATGAAATATTCAAGAAGATCATAGGTTCCTATGTACATGTAGTCTGAATAAGACAAATTTGTATTTGCAAGTAGATCTTGTTTTATTTTATCCAAGTTTTCTAGGTCCGACTTAATATCTTTTTGTATTTCGCTTTTGTTTCTTTGTGAAACATCTTCCAGACGAAGATTTTTTTGTATCACATCAGAATCAATTGATAACTGTGAAGAATTAGCTTTGCTTTGCATCAAAAGGTCGAATTGACCGACTATATGGTTGATTATCAAATCAGCGTCTTCTATTATTATCCTGTATTTATTTGCATCGACATTCTTATCAATGAGGTTCAAGTCCACTTCTATATTAATATAGATAAACGTGTGACACTTAGTCGCAGCGCTACGATACGACTCTACTAATGCCATAATTTTGCTTTGGAGCTCAGGCCAAATTCTAACAGCTCCGTTAATGACTAATATAAACTTGCTTTGGCTACACTGTGCTTCTGCCAAACAATTTATAATCCCCCAGAAAAAACTTTCATCAATATTGTCACAGCAGTTAATAGAGTCGTAATCTGATACAAGGTTTCTAATTCGATTATAAATTGAAGACGATGCTGGCAAAGACAACAAATTCTTTCTAAGGATGCTTTCAGAATTTTTTACGTCAACGTATAATGATACATTAGCAGCTAGCAAAAAATAGTTGTTGACGAGATTTATTATCATGGCGATAGATTTTTTCACGCCTCTAGCATTTAATGTTTTTCTTTCTGGATAATTTTTAAACAAATTTTTAGCGATCACAATTGTACCTTGTTGCTGATAACTAGTTGAATATACTGTTCGTGCCCCTTCTTTGTAACTAGCAGCCCAACCTTCATTATCTTCAACGTGTTTAGATTGAACTGTCAGGTCGCTAAGCACTGATAAGTATGCTAAAGCTTCCCCCCTAAAACCCAATGAATTATTTTTATCTCCATCTAGTTTAGTTGTAAAGCCTCGATAACACAGCTTTTCAGATATCTGTTTTGGAATTCCCACCCCGTTATCAATTACTTGAATTAAGTCGTAACCCCCTGATTCAAGAAGAATTTCGATTTTAGTTGATTGCGCATCGAGTGAATTTTCTATTAGTTCTTTCAGAATATCAGATGGATACCGATATAAGCAGCCTGCTTTAATTTTAAGAATATCAGTCTCTTTTAGTTTTTCAATTTTTTTCATTGATTTAACGTATTAGTTCATGAGATAAAATATTTTAACTTTTGCTTTCAATAAAAACAAATGCTTTTTTGTTCTTTCAAACCTACCATAAATAAAAGCAAAAACAAAGCAAAATAGCTTTAATCGTACACTTGAAATTTTTTTGTATAAAATTAAATAGCACTTATTTTAAAGGCGATAAATGGATATCCTCAAATTCATAATTGTTGCAAGATTTAGTTTCGAAACCAACTTCTCGACCTTCACACACGAATTTTTCATCATCAAATTTTATTGATCTTATTACCATATTATTATAAGTAATGTTATATGTATTTTTTGTAAAAACAATTGATAATTGGGACGATTGGCTGGATCCAACATTTTCAAGAGTAAACAATAGTTTTTGATGAGCGTTTGCTTTATTAACAAAACCTTTTTTCAAAATGACATGTTTTTTAGTGAACAGTATTTCCACTCCGCATTCTTGTTTAGAATCAAACTGTAATAGAACACCGAAATACGCTGAGTTATGGGAACAGCTATTTTTTATATTAAATTTAAGCTTTCCTTCAGCGCAGCTAATTTCTTTTTTTAGGAAAACTCGTTGTGGTATTTTAGACTGAATATTTATAGAATTTTGCACAAGTTTGAACTTTTCAGCATAAAGTGTTTTTGTCGATTTAAGTGTCCAATCTCCTGAACGAACAACAAAATCATCCATGCTTGAACCCATGGAAAATCGTGCACAAATTTTCGGGTATATTACACTCAAAGAGTCGAAGTATTTTTGTTCTTTATTATTATCATTGTTATAAACGAGATTATCAATAAGATAAAGAACATCGTAGTCACACAAAACCGGGTTCATCGAAAATTCATTAACTTTTACTTTATAGTTGTGCAGTTGAGCAATAATTCCTACTGGAGAACCAAGTAAGAAATATTCGTCTTGATGGGCGTCTAACGACATATTGAGAAACTCGCGTTCACTTTGTTCTCCGTGTCCGAGCAGAGTTATTCTAGGGTAAAATGTGTCGCGATACATCAAGATTTTAATCTGTACAATTCTTTCTTGCCATAGATTTAAATTCACCTTGTTCACGGTTCTTGAAATAAGAATATTGTTGTTTTTAACTTCGTAAAAACCTGCGTAACCGTTGCTACTAATCAAGAAAGCTAAGGATTTTAGCTGATTTTTCTTGAGAATAATTCCAAAATAGTCAAATTCTTGTTTTGTATTGTTTGATTCGTCAAACTCAAACTGTGCTTCAACAATACCGTTATAAATTGATTTATGAGTCAGCAACAGTTCAAACCAAATACTTTCAAGATCTTTATGATGTGATTTAAGCACAGTGGAATCGTGTTTTTTACTTTTTATAACAAGTTGCAGTGAAGATGCGCTTTTAGGATCTTTATAAGCTATCTGTTTTACCTGCACTTTGTGATATACGTTGTATGGGTAAGGTAGATAAGTTTTGACTTGTTTGTCAATATAATTTTCTACACTAATGAAATTATCATAGTTAGAATCTATACTCGCCAAGGTGTAATTTCTAAAAAACGTTTCTATTAAACTCTCATAATTTGAGACATCATATTGGTCTTTTTTTACTAAGAGACGTTTGATTTTTTTTTCTAGTTCTGTTACGTAATACATATTGGCTTGAGTTTTAAATCTTAGAGAGGCGTCGTATGTGTCCAAAACTTTTATTAATTTTCCTAAATTAGAACTAACTAGTTCTGATTTATGCGTGTTAGGTTTTACTACAATAAGCAAATCGACCCAAGACTTTTTCAATATGTGCTCTAAGAAACTCAATTGATCACGATTAATCCATTGAAAATAAACTTTTTGCATGTTAAGTAGTCTTCTGGCAGCTTCTTTGGCATAATAACTTAACTGTTCTTTCTCAAAAACGTATTCGTGTAAACTTAATAAAGAATCATCAACGATACTGTAATGCGAAGAAGCATTCTGAATCTTTTTTTCAGATACTGGCAAATCGTTAATGTTTAGCTCATGAAAAACAGGACTGAGTTTAACATACAAATTTGTAGTTTGTTTATTTAGTTTTTGTTGTGCCATTATATCATTTTTAATAAATGATTTAGAAAAATCAGCGTTTTTGACCATCACAGTCTCTGCGTAAAAATACAAACTACCTCCATTTGGGGGTAAAGTATAACTGTGTCTAGCTGCTTTGCAAACATTACTGTCTAAAGTATAAATTTTATTTTTCAAATCATAATAGATTTTTCGGCTTTCAGAAATTTCGCAGGAAACAGAGCATTTCAGCATTTTAAGTTTATTCATTTGTGATCTATTAATTTTGCCGTTATGTACTTCGTCTTGAGCAATAGATAACGTTTTTTCGAAAGACGAGTCGCAGCTAGCAAAGGTAGCAGTATTTACGTCGTGCTTTATAATTTCTTCTTGACAAGCAGCATAAAACAAATTGGTTAAAGACTCAAAAGAGTAAATTTTATAAGTTTGACAAGACAACCCTAAATATTTATCTTTCGGATTCAAAGGAAAATAATTGAATTGAAAAGGCTTTTCCATCAAATTTAGAAAGTGAGGGTCTGAATTTTTCACTTTGTAAGCTAGAAGAATTGTTGTTTCAGGATTTTCTAGGCAGATATCAGTTAATTTTAACGCGTTCAATAAATATTCCGTGTTTTCACCATTAAATAGAAAAGGAAACAAACCCAATTTCTGGCATGAAGAAATTGCGTTGTAGAAAGAAGAAGAATATAATTTAATAAAAGTTATGCCTTCATAGCCTGTCATACATATTATTCGAGTAGCATCATTCGTAGTTGACAGATAAGGTTTTATATCGAAAAACCCGAGAGGAACAAGTTTAGTTTGCCTATTATGAATATCCTCCTGCTTTACCGGGCATTTTATTGGAAGGTTATTATAAGAGCCATGGTTAAGTTTGAACTGTATGCTGTTAACTTGTAGTTTGTTCATAGAAACGGAAATAAAGTCTTCCAATTTGGCCAATTGCTTAAAACAGTTATTAGCTGTTCGAGACAAGGATTTTAATTCGCTGACCTTATTATTTAGGTTTTTAAATAGTTTATCGTACCACGAGATCAGTTTTTTGTATCTATTTTTATCTTGTATCAGCAAAATTCGTTGAGTGAACCAAAACTTTCTAGCATCACTATTGTTTATTTTGTCGCAATCTTCAATTCCAACCAAAAAATTAAACTCCAGAAGTCGGATTTCTTTGATCCCATAAGCATAAGAATTTGATTCAGCTAAATATGATAAAGTAGGATGAGTGTTGTTCAGTTCAATTTTGTACTCCTTAAAACAACGATAAAGCGGAATTGTTGTTATGAAGGATTCGTTTTGGTAGACCGAATAAATATGCTCAAATTTCTCGTTTTCAGCTTTTCTACCGTGTACGCTGAAAGACTTTGCAGGATACTTCCAGTAAATAACGATTGAATATGGGTTTTCACACTCAAAACCGGAAATGGATAAACTAACTTTCGTTTCTTCATTAGCGAGATAATTAGAAAGCCACACAGCATTTGGGTCAGACGTACGAACGTTGATCGCGTCATATTTAAAATTTAAAGACGAGGAGGCTGCTATTTTGACTGACTCGTTCATTTTGTTTGTTATATAGTCACCTTTACCCATAGGGACTAAACAGTGGTTATTTTTTTCGTTTAATTCTTGCTGTTCTGAGTCGTTTTTGCGTTTATAATCTACGAGCCTAATTTCATCTGTTTCAGTGAATGCAAAAACTGATTTAGCGTCGAACAAAGGCATTAACACGAGTTTGTTGCTTTCGTTGACAGTTAGTACTTTTTTATTCCACATTAAATACAAATAGTCGTTTATTGTTCCAACTTGCCAGATATGGTTGTCTGATCCTTCGACAATGGCATATTCACACGGAGCCAGACTCAGTAATTTAAGTTCGGGTCTGTAAATTAAACATTGTTCAGAAGAAGTAGTTGCCTGTAAGCCATTGATTATTACATAATGGGAATCGTGGTTAGCATATTGAGCTACATAATTAATTACTACACGATTGCTAAGAGAAAATGACAGTTTAACGGTCCTAGTAAACATCAAAGGGAAACTTATTGAGATAGCATCCGAGTTCACGGTATTTTCCTGTATTTCATTTGGTGAATCGTGAGGAATAAATAACTTAACTTTGCCAGTGGAATTATATCCAAATTTTATTATTATTTTTTCAATTGGACGCGTCTGATTATTCTTCAACACGACGTCCACGTAGTTCAACCTGGCCACAAACGAACTGGTACCTCGATTCAACAGATTTTCGCAAGAGCTATTGGTTTCGACGTTCGAACACTCACTTTCATTGAAATTACTTAGGGTATTCAGGCTGCTTCGATATTTGACCTTCTCTTCAATTTTAGTTAAAACACTACACTGAACGATTGTTAGAAGCAACCAGAAATGAAACATTTAGATATAATTTACATTATTGTTTAAAAATGATATTGGAATAAAAAATCCATTGATCAAAGGAAAAGTTTATTATAAAATCAAAAATTTTTTTATCTCGTAAATTATTTTTTTTATAATTTATTCAATCTCATATCAATTTTTCAAAATGACTTATTTAAAGAAAAACTGCAACAAAATATTGGCAGCTTGTTTGACAATCGGGATTGGAATTACCATTATCACAACTATAGTATCTAACGATGAGGGTAGTCTTCCATCAAAGATCTTAACAAAAGCGAAAAATTTAATTTACAGTCTTCAGAACAACAACGAGTCTAATAAGGTAGATCAAAAAAATGGTATTGAAAATCACGAAGAAAAAAACATTATGTGTTCACAAAAATCAGAAACCATTTCTAATGAAAAGCTGATTGAAATTCTCAATGCACTAATTGAAGAACGAAAAACCGCTAAAGAGGTTATTGAAACTGAAACTCAAAGATTAGTATCGGCAGGGAATGATAACATTGATATCAAAGGACTCTACTATAGATTAAAAGAGATCTACCCTAAGTCTGTATTGATTGAGTACGGTTTGTCCGAAGAGGACATAACCAAACTTTTGGATTCACCTCATAACGATGAGTATAGCGAATTATTGAGCCAGCTTTTGCAACCTGGTATACCGTCAAGCTCTACGTCGCTAAACGAGTTAAAAGAAAAAATATCGCTAGATAAACTAATACAGTTATACGAATTAAAGATCGAAGCTTCCATAGAACTACACGAGCGTTTAAAGAAGGAAATTCCAAAGGAAGATAGAAACATGACAATAAACTTTGCAATCTTAATTTTGTATTTACGATTCAAATTGCTCAGAACATTCGAAATTGACGACGATGAGTTTATTGAAGCGGAATCAATTTACGAAAACGAAATAAACGATCATCCTGTTTATTCAGAAAAAGTAACCGACTTAATTTACAAGATGCACTGCATCAACGATGCGTTCATCAAGGACTGCAACGACAAACAAACAAACCAGGCGTAAACTAGAATTTAGTATTTCATATCTAATTCAGGTTCATTTTCGAACAAGTTTGACATATTTGGAATATTGTTTATTATCTTGAGCTTGTTATTATTGAAAATATTACTTTCCATTTCTTCAACTTGCTCGTGTAAAGGCTCATTGTTTTCTCGAACAGCTGCAGGAACAGGAGGAGTAAAGCGTTTTTCTGTTGGTGAGTCTAAAGACAAATTGTATCGCTCAGCCATGCCCTTCCTAGCCATGTCGGTCGAGCACAGTGTTATTTCAATGCCTTCTGCGTAACGCGGAAGAGACTTTTCACGTATCGCGTTGGTTATCTCGGTGCCGTCTTCTTTGTTCAGAAGCTTGACGGGCGCTGTGTTGCTTATGACATCAATCCATTCAGCAAAGACGTCAATCGCCTTGTCATTCAGTCCTAAGGTAGTTGAATAGGTAGCTTCACAATATTGGCACAACAAACACCCTGTACGCGTCTGGTGGTTGCTAATATACGTTTTTTTGTAGCAAACTTACATTCGAAATTTGATAGATTTTTTTGTACAACACAAAGGGCAATCAAATTCTTTTTGTAATCGTAATTTTATTTTCTTAGGCGGAGCTTTTCGATTTTTTCTTTTCCCCATGTCCAATCTATTCGTTAATTAACCCAGTACAATGTTAGTAAATCTAAACCGAAGAACGTCACATATAGTTTTAATGTCTTTGCTTATGAGACAAATTTATTCGAAAAAAAACTTATATTAATTTTTATTAAACAAAGATTTGGCAAAAGCAACCGCGGAAAACAATACATTGGACGATGATTTGGTGTTAAACATCATGCCAACGAAATAGTACTGCAGCGCTGCGATTGTGATAATTGCAACGAACTCTATCATAAATAATACCTTTGTTTTTTTAGTTATTTCTTTAACAGACTCTATTTGGTTTCGCTTTCGATTCCAGTAAATTGACGACTGGGTTTCGATGTTAGAGATTTTTTGTTTTAAATTAAGAATAGTTTTTGAAAAGCTGGACAATTCTGTGCTGGACAGCTGCGTATCTGATCCGACGCCGAGCAAGAACGTAATGTATCTGCTAGAACTGTAGAAGTCAGCGTTAAGTATAATACTGTACTCTCCTATTTCATCCGCAACAAAAGAAAATATAGAATCCCGTTCTGTAGATTGATATATGACTTTAGAACTGGGAGATAAAATAGTAAGCGTAACGTAGTCTAAGTTGCCGTATTTGTTTTCAAAACGCCCTCCACGAATTAATAATCCTTTTTCGTGCACGTATTGGTAAAAAACTTCTTGCTCGATTCCAGACATCTTGAAAGTTACAACCATTTGCGGAACGAAGTTTTCCATGAGCTTCTCCCATCTGTCATTGAACGAGTTATCTAAAACTTTTTCAGTGGCTTTAGTGTGTTTTTTGTCATCGAATTGCGATTCCGCAATTGGCTCTTTGTCTTTGATAAATTTATTATCGTGATTATATAGCTCAAAATCTTCAAAAGCGGGTTCGTTGTGCTGTGATATGGTTCTAATTTTATCTACGTTTCCTAGTTTTTGATCATACTGGAATTCATCGTTGTAGTTTTCGAATAAACTAGCAACTTTATAATTATCAAAGTTTTCTCTAGTACCTTTATTGACAGGATCATTAATTTTTTCATAAACGGTTGGATTTACATTATTTGGCTTGATAGTTTCAGGTATTACTTTGATGTTGTTTACCTTTTCGATAGGTTTTGTGTATTGCTGATGCGAATGATTATACGCGGGCTGATACGAATTATGAGACGCAGGCTGTCCATATGCCACAGCTGAGTAACTTTCGTGGTTTTGTGGATAGTAATAGTTTTGATTTGCGTCTGGATACGCGGCATTATTACCATATGCATGCTGATACGCACTGGGCTGGTAATTTCGCGTGTGATTATTTACCCCATTAACAGTTTGAGAATTTACTGCTTGATGAATTGGCGGTTGCACTGGCACTTGCTGATACGCAGATTGATAAACTGTTTGATTTGCCGTTTGATGAGCTGTCGGATGGACCGGTACTTGTTGGTAAACGGGATGCTGAACAGGTTGGTTTGCTGGATGATTTACTGCTTGCGTAACTGAGCGATTTGATGGAGGATTCATCGCCTGATGTACAGGCTGTGACGACGTAGTATTATTTACATTGTTATTTTCTTTAACAGTTTCAGGTTTAAATAGTTCCTCAACAAAAGAGTTATCTACATAGTTACCGTTTTGACCTGCATAGTGAACGTTGTGCTGCTCATGAATGTACTGAGATTTGCTTTGTTTTCCAATATCATTGCGCTCAGGAGTTACTGAGTTGTTTCCCGCTACAACAATAGGAACGTGAGGAACCGTTTTAGCCGTTTCAGAAGATACAGCTGAATACGATAAATAGATACTCAACGACTGAAATGTAAGTATTCCTAAAATACCCCGTCGAAACATAATATCTAGACGTGTTTCTAATAATACAAGTTATGTGTACTTTAATTTAGCTTTGTTACTAAACAAATTATCAAAATATTGCTAAGTTATCAATGGTAACGGTGATCGATAAAATAATGATCGCAATATTTTTTTAAAAAGGTTGAAAAAATATTTATCAATTAATACAAAAACCTTGAAGACAAAATTAAATATAATTCATGAAAAAATTCATTTTTAGCTACATGTGGGCGAAGAGAATGAAATGCTAAATGCTATTCAAATATTAAATAAATGATTTTATGCAGTAGTAATAATAAGTTTTAACACAAATAATTTATGAGTTCTTAAAATTTTTGAATTTTTACTTGATTCAAAAAAATTTTCAAGTATTAGAAAGCATGGAATCTAATAATATCGAACCATATACAACATGTATAAACAAAACATATGAAATGACTACAAATCAAATAAATGATGCATTAGGAAAGGGAAGTATTATGGAAACTTTTGCATATGTTGCAGGAGGTGCCACCATTTTGTCCCTGGCTACTTATCTTTTAGCTAAGTCCAACAATAATTATACTAAACGCAGAAGGAGCCGTAAATTATCTTATTCATCGAGAAGCTCTTTAAGCAGTTCTTCTGCTGCGTCATAGAGAATCGGCAATTAATGAGTTATTTATAAAATTTTTCATGCATAACTTGGTTTGAACATATAGACCACGAATAAATTATTAATCGCAATAACCTTATAAAGTAAACAGAATGGCGTATAAATATGTGAGAATTTTTTGTAATGGACTAATAAAACGACAAAACAATTTTTAGAAATATTTTTTCGAATTAAGTTGTATCAACAAAAAAAATCATGGCTGCAGGTCCGAAAAAGCATCTCAAACGTATTAACGCTCCCAGAAATTGGTGTCTAGACAAACTAGGAGGAATCTATGCTCCCAAAACCAGCTCAGGTCCTCATAAAGCTACTGAATCCATCCCTCTAGCCGTTTTGTTACGCAACCAATTCAAGTACGCTTTGAATTACAATGAAGTAAAACTGATTCTCATGCAAAGATTAATCAAAATCGACGGCAAAGTCAGAACTGACAGAACTTTCCCAGTCGGATTTCAGGATGTTGTTACAATTGAAAAAACTAACGAGGTTTACAGAATTCTTTACGATGCCCACGGCCGCTTTGTAGCCAACCGTATTTCAGCCGAAGAAAGCCAATACAAAATCTGCAAGGTACGTAAAGTCAAGATCGGTTCCAAACACATTCCTTACGCTTATTTATCTGACGGTCGCACCGTTAGATACGCTAACCCAGAAATCAAAATTGGTGACTCTGTCAAGTTAGACATTATCACCGGCAAGGTCGACGAGATATATAAATTTGAAGTTGGAGCCCCATGCTGCGTCACCGGCGGTAGAAACATTGGTCGAATTGGTGTCATTGAATCCATAAAAGTTGTCCCTGGTAAGGAAAATTACGTTACCGTTCGTGACAGCCAAAATGACTTGATTACCACCATCGACTCTAACATATACATCATTGGAAACGAAGAAGGTTGCAAGATTTCTCTTTACAAAGACAACGGTGTAAGAAAAACTATTTTAGACAAGCAAGCAGAGCGAGTTAAAAGCTACTAGTTATTGTATTTATAAAACGTTTATGTGTATTTACGCTAATCTTTTATTTATAATATTTATTGGTTATAATTTATTCCTTTAACATTTCTCAAGCCCAATGCCTAAGTACAACTGGGTAACTAATCTTGGAATCAATGAAAATGTCTCTCATGTCATCGTACCAGAAACGTACGAATTTCATCTCAAAATAAACGCCAACGGTGAAGTTAGAGATTTAGTAACATTAAACTATTTAAAAACTTTTGACGTTCCTAACAGTCCTGGCAAAGCGCATCTCGTCTTGAAATTCGGCAACATGAAAATCATACCGCAAAGCAGTAAAATGTTATACGAAAACATAGACGAAGAAAGCAAAGTTATTGCAACTTTTGAAAGCAGAAAAGTTGATATTTTGGAAATTCTTCTTGCGCCGGGGTTTTCAGTTGTTTCCTCGTCTGGACACATTTTCGAACATGTCGATTTGTCGCAACCGTGGAGTGACATCGACCCAGTTACCCAAGCTTGTTGTTACATTGAATCGCTAGAATCTAAAATAAATTAATTAAAATACCTCATGTTGAGGTTTTTTATGGTAATTCTATTAAATATGACAACAATAAATATACAGATATATAAATAGTTTTAATCAAATTCAAAAGTTTCATCTTCAATATCACTTTCGCTTACATCATCCATGTCGGAATCGAGGAACATGGGCTCATCATTTGCGAATTCTGAATTAGATTCTTCTTCAAATTCGCTGCCAGATGAGTCGTTAAAACCCATAAACTTAGCCGCAAATTGATCTACTTCAGTTTCAAACTCTATTTCATGCTTTGCTTCTTTTGAGTTTAATTTCAATACAGGCTCCAACATCTTTTTAAATGGAAAATTGAAATCTGTTCTTTCAATTGCGTCCCAGAATTCTTTCGAACGCACTGAATATGTCCAAATTATTATATCGTCGTCGGTTAATAAACTCTTTTTAACTTCCTTTGGAGGTGTCATTCCAGATAAAGCTTTGAATAAACAACAGCCATTTATTAACTTGTTAAGTGTTGGAGCAGAAACGAGGTTTTCTAGCATATTGCTTAGATGCTTAGAATACAAAGAACTCTCAGTTTGCTTAATCACTAAATAAGGATAGGACCAACCAAGTAAGTTAAAATATTGTTCTTCCTGTGCTTCATATGATTTAGCGGATTTTTCATCTCTCATTATAACGTTTTCCGGTGCTTCTTCATCGCTGTTGTTATCTAACTCACCAGATATTTCGAGAACAAAGTAATGAACTGCGTCAACCATGTCGCTTACAATAGTAAATGCAAAATTCTTAAACACAAAGAAAGAAAATAAAGGTATGTCAAATATTTTCGAGCCATCTTCAGCAACCGATAAGAAGTCTGAGACAATGATTGATGAACTAGAGTCGGAAACTGCTAAGCTGTACTTAACCCATTCGAAAATCATTGATTCGTCTCTCATTAAAAACAAGACGAAATAATACAAAAACGGCGATATAATTAACTTTTTGTCGCTAAAAGACAAAGTCGTTAGAAACCTGGACAAGATACAAGCTTTATCATTAGTTTTAATAGATTTTTCGTTGATTAGCGAAATAACCAACTTACACCAAACCATACCTGCACCAGCTGAAAGTATGCTGCAATCTGTTAAACTAACCAAAAGTTTTGACAGCAAATCTTTACGGAACTGCTGGTTAAACTTTATCTCAAATGCGCAGAGTAGACCCCATCCATGAGCTTTTGTCAGAGCCGACTTTTGACTGTTGGTTAAGTAAACTAATAATTTAACTACAATATTGATAAAGGGTTCGTTTTCATCAATTTTAAAAGGTAACCTGTTAAATAATTTTTTCGTGTGATAAGAAACTTTAATTATGGCTGTAGGTTCCAAATACTTCAGCAAGATCCTCATACACAAAAAAAGTATTTTTAAAAAGCTCCAGCCCCCACTGGAATAGGCAATTCCCTTTATGTATTGAATTTTTTTAGTACTTTCGGGTTCAAGCGAAATTTTTTCCTCACTCTTACCTGACTTGAGTAGTTTGATAACAGACTTGTTTTTAGACAACTGTTTACGCAAAGTTTTACATGCATCACTTATTATGGGTTGTTCGCTCATAACAACAAGTATTCTAAAGTACCTTTCCAGTTGTTCGTGGAAAAACTCTTTAGGATCGGTTGCTGAGTAAAAAATAGAAGACAACATGAGTAATAACGCCTTTAACTTGCGATGGGCAGCAGAATCTGCTGATTTTTCTTCTTCAATTTCTTTTTTAGATTTTTTGTCTAGTGATTTAAGCGACAAGTTCTGATTTTTGACCGTTTTAACAAGTCGTTTTAGTGACGACGTATCGGATCCAAGTTGGTAAATAGTTGTCACTGAACTAATATTAATGGTAATTGCCCAAATAGCTTCTTCAACGCATTTTGCAACAACAGGTTTCATTTCTGGGAACTTCTTCATAAAAATCACTAAGTTAGAAATAGCTAGACCCGCTAATTTCGGTTTTTTGTCTCTCAACGCAAAGACAGCTAACTTTATTAGGTCTAACTGCTTACTATCGAACATGAGCATAGTACTTATAAGTTCGATGGCTCTGCGTCTGACAAAATCTACGGAATCATGCATTTTATCGTTTAATACCTTCAGAACGAGTTTGACGAATTTTTCCAATCGATATTCAGAACAAAGTAGTAATAAACACTTGAGAAATAGTTCATATTGGGTACAACTTGCATTTGGAAGTGAAATCCAGTATTCATTTCTTTTCTTTGTAATAACAGATTGTATAAAACCGACATTATCTTTTGAAATGAGCGCATTTATTGTTTCACGCTGAGAAATATCAAATAAACTTCGTTCATTTGTCAGAATTTTTCTACCTGACCAAATAGTTTCAACGGTTTGTAAAGCATTTTCAAACTCTGTTCTATTAGTAGCTGAGATCGAATGAGATATCGCATCAAGTGCAGCAATCTCTACAATGGGTGAGATGTATATCAAACTTAAAGAACCGTTTAGTCTGTCTTTCAAAACTCCTTCTTTCGACATTTTCAAAGCCCATAAATAATCCTTGTCAGATAAGTCAAGTTTTGAATGAGGAATAGATTTTCGCTTTGTAAATAATGCTTCCAAAAAATTTTGCATTGTATTTTCATAATCGTCGTGACTGATTCGAACAGTAACGTGTTCCTTACAATCGTCCTCCTTCTTATATGAGTTTAAAATTTTAGACGATACCTGCCACCATTTCATTTGGTTGTAGTCAATGTCGTTGAAGTAATCCAAAACGGAAATTAGTTGCTTGTCATTAATGTTATTTATCCATGATTGTAGCGTTGTTTCTAAAAATATAGAGTTTTGTGTACTCTTTTTCAAATTTTTATTTGTCACACAGTCTTTAGGCATTCTATCTAATTAGCTAACTGAAAAATATTATTATACCACATTCTATTTTTGAGGCTTGACATATTATACCTCGAAGAGAATAAATGGATTCTAAATATTTGAAAATTATATTATATTATTTTCAAATAAAAATAACATTTTAATCTAATTACAACTCTACTAATTTAAAAGCCCGCGTGCATTTAGTTGAACGTTATAATGAAATTAAGTTATCTTTTACCTTTTTTGACATTTTCTGTACGTTGTCTTCAGTTGCTAACTTATCCTGTTTTGTTAAACAATGACAACTTTGAAGTCGCTTTCAGATCTGAATTAGTAAAATATGGAGGCTTAGTCGTTTTTCATGACAGCTCAAAAAAAGCTACAGAATATATTAAAAATGTCATAAATCCTTTGTTTGAAAAGCTAAACGGTTTGGCAACCATAGCGACTTTGGATTGTTCTAAGTATCAAACTATATGTAAAAAAGAATTAGGACAACCCTTAGGAACTAAGAACTACGCTGTGTATATGTACCCACGACTTCCGATGCCAAAATTCGAGGTAGAAACAGATAACGTGCATGATCTGGCCGGCGAACTAAAAAATCAAATAGCGGAAGCGAAAGTCGAGAAAATATCGTCAATCGCTGACGCAAAAAAATTTTTAGAGAGTGACAACAGATACTCGAAAGTTTTTTTGTTTTCAAAAAAATTAAGAATTCCTCCTTTCCTGAAATCTCTCGCTCACTCATTTGATGACAAGCTACTTTTCGCTATTTGTAATTCAGAAGATGTCGCATCTAGAATGAGGGTTGGCAAGCCTTCTCTCAACAAGTTAATTATTAAAGTATCAAACAACAATTTAAACACCAGTCAGGTTTACATGTATAAGGGCCCATTCAAGTATTTCGATATGCACAAGTTTTTAAACACCTACGCCGAGTCAAATATCAGCAATGACCTTTTTTCTAATGTTGATAAAAACAAATCTAAACAATCTGCACAACAAAATAAAAAATTATTCAAGGAATTAAACGATGTCACGGAAAATCAGCTTTGTAAAAGAACTAAGTCACACGTATGCATCATTCAGCCTATAAAGGGAAATGAAGTTCCTTCTGAAATAGAAGAAATATATGAAACACTTATTAAGAGGTACACCAAATCCACGATCAAATACACCTTTAGCTGGGTCAATATTGAAAGTGACTCTAAGTGGAACAATTTGCTCAAAGATAACAAACCTGTATTATACAGAGCTCGTCCCAACAAATATGTTGTTTTAGAAGACGAACTGAGCGTTAACAATGTTGTTAACCTTATAAATGAAATGGAGTCTGGAAATATTAGATTCAAAAATTACGTTGAAGTTAAACCAGCAACTCCTCGAAAAGATGATGAATTATAATTTTTTTTAGAATTTATAAGCCAATATACTATTAATACATCTATTCAAATGGTGTCGTATTTTATATAGCACTAGCTAATATAAATAATTATTGATAATACAAATTTTTATTTTCATTTTTCAGAAACCTAATCATTCTGAAACTTGAAATAATGGAACGATATTAATGTAATTTACACTTGAAAAAGCATTACTTTATGAAATAACACTTAAACAACTTTTTTCAATGAATTAAACACGTTTGATTAACGCCATTTTGCTGATATCAAAATTACGTGAACACTATATTATAGTAAGGTATGACAAAAAGCAAAATTTTCGATGTAACCAAATATTTTTGCGTCAAAAACAAAGTTTTAGACAATGCTGGATTTATGATTATAGAACCCTCAGAGTCTAATTTGATGTACTATTTAGGATTATGTGAAAAGTCTTTTTTAGAAGAACATTACACAAACAAAGTAAATACCAAAGACGAAAACCAAGTTTTAGATGTACTAGATGAGAAGAGTGTAACAACTGCTTGCACAAAACTAATCAAGTCTTATATGAGTTTTATTCCGAAGTGCATGCTCGAGGAATATACTTTAATTTCCAATTTCAAATTTCGTCCTCTCATATCTCAGTTTCCCGCAGCCATAATAATATGTGACGCTAGCGGTTTTACGCGTCTATGTGAGAAATTTTGTCTGCATGATAACGGGGCCGAGTTGCTTGGAAACGCGGTAAACAGATATATGAGTTCAATTATTTTAATTTTGAATTATTGGGGAGGTGATATAATACAATTTGCAGGCGATGCTTTGATGGTTATTTGGCCGGTTCAACCTAATTCGAGATTAGTTGACTACTCGTACAGATATGATTCGGCGAAGACGGCTTGTTACTTAGCTTTACAGTGTTGTCTAGACCTTCATGAAATAATGAGTGAGTTTCCCACGCCATTTCAAAATCATTTTTTCAATCTTCATATCGGTGTAAGTTTCAACGTACTGAATCTGTTGTTGCTTGGAGGATACAAGATGAAATATCAACATTTAATAACTAGTGAAGCAATTTCTTCAGTAGCTTTAGCGGAAAGTCGAGCCAGTCACAGAGAAACTGTAGTGTGTCAATCAGTTTATCTGCACTGTTCAAATGATTTCGAATTTGAATACTTTTTCAAGTCAAATGAATATGGAAATTACTATAAATTAAAATCTCAGTTAAGTAATAAAATCACTCCCCGGTCAGGAGTTAAACTCAATTTATCATACAAAACCTTAGGCTTTCTTTCGTATTTTGTCCCTGATCAAGTCATTTCACGTTTGAAACTTGGTTTAAACGTATTTGATAACGAAATACTCAAATTAACAATAATGTTCATCCATTGTAGTTCATTGAAAACTTTAGATGATTCGATCATTATTTTTTTAAATCGAGTTTTTTTGCAATGTCAAGTTTTGGCTGATATTTTACAGTTCAATATTAACAAAATGATGGTTGATGATAAGGGAATGGTTATTTTAGCGTTGTTTGGATGTCCACCTAACAAGCATTCTGACGATGCTATCAGAGCCGTAATATTTGCTTTACGACTTAAATTTATTTTCAATAGTAGTCTATCTACGGTTGAAATAGGTATATCAACAGGTCTAGCTTGGATTGGTATTATAGGAAGTAGTATTAGGAGAGAAAAAACTGCTTTAGGAGATACAGTAAATCTTGCTGCACGTCTCATGACCGCAGCTAAGTCTAATCAAATAATTATCGACGAAGCAACTTACAACCTTATTAATCATTTCGTTGTATGTGAACCGTTACCTGCTATTCCGGTTAAAGGAAAATCACATGATATTAATATTTGGAGCCTCACAGACAATATTTATGAATCTAATGGAATTTCAATAGATACCAGACTTTTAATCCCCCAGTGGAAATGTTTACATAGAATTCGCTCTCTTATTTTTCCAAAATATAGATTTCGTCCGTTTGTCGTTGGATTTGATTACTGGCCGATTTCAAAATACGAAGAATTACAAGTCAACTACCCATGGTATTCATATGAGCCTTGGCTGCCACATCTACAAGAGCCATTTCATTTAGGAGGAGTTTGTTTGATTGAAGGATCCGATACATCTGGAAACCAAGAATACATGCATATTTTCAATCTGCTATGTAGTAAACGGGAAAGAAGAATGATTCGGATTTCTTTTTTACCAGAAGATTGTTACTTACCGGTTTCTTACGTTCCATACTACGTTTTCAGAACCATATTTATGAAGCTAATATCTATTTCCTATAAAGAAATCGATAAATTGTATAAGCATACACGACTTTTACCAAACAAGTCTTTAATTAAACTTGCAAAAGAATTTGTTCACCCTTCTTTACATTTGTTTCTCCCTAGTTTGTTCAAACTTTTTAAATTAGATTATGACATTAAGAATAACTCGATTTTAGAAAATACAGAGCAAGATATTTTAACTAGCAAAGTCTTATCAACTGAGATTAAGTTAACTAGAAAAATCATTTTATCAATACTCACATCTTTGATTCACAATTTTTCATTTTGGTTTCCTACAGTTTTGATTTTTGAGATATCAAATAAAAACATGAAAATAGATCCTTCTTCTGGCGATATCTGGCAGTTGATGAAAAATTTATCTGTGTATGCAATGAAACTTCGGCAGTCACGCATGAATCAGCAGTTTGCAAAGTTAGTTGAATGGCGTGAATCCCACAGCAATTACTGTAAGTGGTGTTTGGGGAATTCGAATGAAAAACCTTGTATAGACTGTAAACCAAATTATGTGATTCCTCAGCCAACTTTTGTATTCTGCATACAAATCAGTAATCCTGAAAACCTTCGTCCCGAATACAGTTATATAGAATCGTCAGCCAGAGCCTGCAGTATGTATTTTAAACTAAAGTATTTGTCTTCTTCAGAGATTAAAGCTATAATAGCTCACTTGTTCAATTTAAATCCTTCTCAAATTCCAAATGTACTATTTCATTACGTAGAAAATAATTCTCTTAAACTAATTAAAAATGTTTACTATCTTTGTGATCAAATTAAAGACTACATCAAATTCAAAGACGAAGAGCTGAAAGAATCAGACTATGAAATTATTAATTATCAAACATACGCTGAAAAAGAACTTATGAATAGTTTAATAGGAACATGTTCTACGTCCGAAATAATAACTAAATTATTTATTTCAAGATTTTTCGAACAATACCCAAATAATATCATAACTTACAATGTAGCAGCCAAACATTTCTACTTTAGAACACATAAAACTAAAGATTTAGCCATTGTTCCTACTAAAAATTTTATAAATACAGTCTGGCATAAAAACAATTGTGAAAAAGACTTAATCCCGGCTGTAAATTGGATACCAGGACCGATGGAATATATTTTGCTTGAAACCAAATTTCGTACAAACGAAAAATATTGTTTTGTTTGGAGTAATTCTAACAAATTCTTTAGTTTACTTGACAAAATATACATTCGACATGTTTTAAAGACCCAGCAAGTTTTCAAAAAATTTGGCATCAATCACAACTATGATTACCCCATCCAAGAGCTCGACAATTACTTATTCAAAGAACTTGAACAAATGCCCGCTCCTCCAAAACTTTTAAACGAGCTAGAATCCATTTTCGAGAACTTCGATGTTAAACTACAATTATTATTGCGTTGTATTGTGTTAATAGAAGGAAGCTTTACACTTTATCATATTGCTGTAATTTATCCGATTCCGACTACCATGAAAGACTTGTCTAAATTTAGTAAAATTTTGGTAGACGAAAATATACTTTCAATAGTTCCCAAAACAAAATTTGAAATATCTCCAGAAATAGCTCAGAATCGGAAATCTCAAATAAGTAAAAACAATTATCTACATCAATTAACACAGGCCACTATACAAAGTATTAACGACATTCATGAACACGAACTCTATGGACTTTGGGATGATGGATCACTAAAATATTACAAATTGAAGTGTACCTCGTATAAAAGTTTTTTGATAAAAAGAACAACAATAAGCGAACTAAAAATCATGCGACATATGTTGAAACTAGCTGTCAAAATAGAAAATCAATACGGATCATATGTATTCATAACTAGTGTATTAAATTATATCAGAAAAGTCTGGCGGACAGATTAAATATAATGTTATTTTGTTTTATAAAAGCGGTAATGACAATAACAGAAAAATAAGCAATATTTTTTTTTTCTTAAAAAAAGAAAAAAACTTTAAGATTTGCCATTATTAATAGAAGTCAACTATTATTTTACATTCTTTTATGACTAAAAAAAATACTGGCGATGCTAAAGAAACACAAAATAATTCTGTTTTAACAACTTATTCGTTTCAAGATTTCAAAACTTTAGAGACTAGATTAAAAAATCAGTTAAGTCATCTAAATTTTAACCGTGTAACGCGAATTCAAAAACTTGCTTTAGAGGCTTTGCCTCCCACAGATTTTCAAGACACATTTATACAAGCAGAAACCGGTTCAGGAAAGACACTTGCATATTTGGTTCCAGCAATAAATCGATTGATACACTCTGATGAGTCTGTTCGTAAGAAACTTATAAGCTTAAATATTTTACAACCTGACGACTTGAAAACGGTCGTGAGTCCCAGAAGTCTGGGCACCCGGATTTTGATTTTAGCGCCAACCAGAGAGTTGTGTGTTCAAATTGAGAACTTAGCCAAACAACTAACCAATACTCACTACTGGATAACTACTTTTGCATTGATTTGCGGCGCGAAAAAAAAATCTGAAAAATCCTCGTTACGCAAAGGCATAACCATTTTGATTTCCACCCCTGGAAGATTAACTGATCACTTGGAAACCACTATTTCACTTAGAATTAAATATTTAGATACTATTATAATTGATGAGGTAGACCGTCTTTTAGATTTAGGATTTGAAAATAAACTCAAAAAAATATTCAATATTTTGAAGCAAAGAAGAGAAGCAGAAAACACGTCTCCCGACGAATACGATATAGAAGCAGACGAAAAAAAGTTTGAAAAATATCAAATTAAGTCTGAACTTCACTGCATTTTGATATCTGCCACGTTATCTAAAGAAATCACTAAAACGGCAAATTTCTTCATCATTAAAGATGCGAAATGGATAGTCAATTACAACGAAATAGATAACTCTTCTTTAGACGAAAATTCAAACAAAGAAATATCGTGGTCTATTCCTGATTCTTTGAAAAAAAGCGTTATCATACACGAAAATAACAAGTACAAATTATTGACGCTTATTTGTTTACTGTTGCATAGAAAAAAACTACCGAAAAAACAAACATTAGTTTTTGCAAACTCTTGTGAGTTGATTGATTACTTCTTTTACTTATTCCCATTTTTGAAATGGCCGTTACCACCTAGTGACAAGCCTAAAAGCGAAACTGAGAAAAACATGAAAATACAACAAGAATACAAAAAAGTAATGTCTGAAGTTGAAGACGCTGAACTTAACAGTTTATTGTTTGACAAAATCAATCAAGAGTCTGTAAAACTCGAAGAAACCACGTCTGATCAGCACCTATTTGATTCAGTTAAATTTTTCAAATTACACGGTGCAATGGAAGCAGCAGAAAGATCTGCACACTTAATCAAAATAAATAAAACGGAAGATCACTGTATAATTTTTGCAACCGATGTAGCTGCTAGAGGTTTAAATTTTGACAATTTAGACTTTATAATTCAATTTGAACCGCCCATCGAGCTTGTTGACTACATTCATAGAATCGGACGAACCGCTAGATTGGGAAAAGTTGGCACAGCAGTAACACTTTTAAATTCACACGAAGAAGGATTTACCAAAATTATTAAAAATAAAATACGAAACGTTGATATTTCAGTGACCAATGAAAGTAAAATTTTGAAGTTGTTTCAGCCCGGTAGTCCTGCCAGCTTACTACCCGAATTTTTAAAGTGCTTAAGACCCAAGGGAACGTTAGATTACTTAGTATCTAGGTTTAGCGTTCAAGTACAAAAAGAGCCTAAGCTGCTTGAATTTGGTACTAAAGCTTTTTTGTCAACAATTAAAGATTACAGATGTTATCAAAAAGAATTAAGAGCCATATTCGATTTTAGCAAACTTCATTTAGGAAAACTTGCCGGTTGTCTTTTCTTGAGACAAAGTCCTAAAGAATTAGGATACTCGCATAATGAAGATTATAAACCAAGTTCTCATAATAACGCTTTCACAAATAGAATACATCGAACTAACTTTAGTGATAGAAAGCCTAAAGAAAGAAAATTCAATAAAACTTCTTTCTTTAGTAAACATCATTCTGCAATAAATAAAAAAAGTAAATCTACACAAGTTAGAGTACTATCGAAAAAGAGGCTAACTTATGAAAATTTGAAATCAAATATTGTTGACATTAAAATATAATATTTTTATAATACGGTTTTTATGTATTTAAATTTAGTTTATAATTGAATTTCTATGATAATTAATAGAGGATTCATTTACATCTGATACTAAATCACTTAACGAAAATTTAGACTTGATCAAATCTCCGATAGTTAAAAATTTATTCCAACTGCTCACTTGTTTTGTAAAATAATATCCCTGTCGCATATATTCAGTACCAAACCCACCGAATTTTGCGATAATTGGTTTTTTCCTCTCAACTAACAAATTTGAAAGTATAGAAGAAAACTTAAACTTGTTTGCCAATGATTTACTGATATTATATTGAATAATTGCATCGTTTTTACCAACATATGTCATCGTTCCAAAGTTGAAAGCTGCAAATGGAGCAACGAACAAGTTGAAAGGATTCTTTTTACCCAAATTAAACTTATTTGACAAATATTGACCTGCTTGAAATGCAGACTGTGCGGTGGGTCCAGGCGGTGAGTACATTTTATCGATTTGAGTTAGTGATGTTTGTAAAGTTTCTTTATTCGCTGGTAGATTTGGTATATCAGTTAAAACGTCCTTCAAATAGTTTTTGTGTAGTTGAACATAATTGTTTTTGTAAACTAACATTTCTGACACATTCTTTATAAATCTTTTGCAGTTTGACAAGTTGATATTTTCAGATTTTGCTTTTTCCAACAGATCGTTAACTATTGAGCTTAAAGGCTTGACAGTTAGACGAGAACAATCTCCAAAAGCGTACATATCTTTAGTTCCGACGACTGACAAGTCTGGATTTACTAGTAAGAATCGATTATCTTTTTGTTGTTCAATTTTATCAATAAGTTTTTTTACAAAAGATGTTTGCATTATTCCACTAACCCAAATGACTTGTGAAGCCGGGATCTTGAAACTCGTAGAGCTTTTGTCTACAACATTAATCGCATCGGCGTCAACCGACGTCACTCGGCAGTTGTTGTAACGCTTTATTTTTTGTTGATCGAGTGTTTTGTTTGCAAATTCACTTACTGATTTTTCACAAATCGGTAACATGTTAGGCAACATTTCGACAATAGATATTTTCGCAAACTTAGCTTCATCTGGATACATAAATTTCAGGTCTGTTTCTATTAGATTTTGTAGTTCAAACGCTGTTTCTACACCAGCAAATCCACCACCTACAATAGCGATACTGAGAAGCTTTTCTTTTTCTTTTGGGCTAAGGTTGCTGTTTTTGGCTATGGCAAAGTTATTAAACAGTTTTTCTCTGATTTCTCTAACGTCGTCAATAGTTTTTAGAAAACTAACTTGCTTTTCCACTCCAGGTATGCTAAAAGTGTTCGTAACAGAACCAACACCAATGACTAGTTTATCGTATTTATGAATTTTTTCTTCGTTGCAGTTCGTCTTTATTTTTATTGTATTGTTTCCTAAGTAATCAACTGCTTCACCCTTGATCAATTCAAATCCACGCTTGGGATATTTAAAAAGATAACGACTGACTGGACTGATCACAGTACGGAGTCCTATTCGTCCACTGATCGCTGCTGTTAACAGTGGTGTCATAGTGAACCAAGGACGGGGGGATATTAGTGTCACATGATATAATTTAGGATCAAGGTTTTTAATAAAAGTAGTACTCGCCCATCCGGATCCTAAAACAGTTACATTTTCTTTTTTACTGTCGGCCTCATTCGAATTTTTTTTTAATTTGTTCAGAACATTTGTCCATAATTTCGAATACCTTTTATTCGGATCTACTAGCTTAGAAAAAGTGAGCTTTAAATATGGAATATCAGTGAAATCATTCATATTTGAGCGGTTACCTATAAATATAAATAATATTTTTATGGATCAACAAAATTTAATATTAGGTTCGATTCTTGAAAATTGGAAAATTGAAACCGAGTGGTGTGTTTAATGAAAAAGTTATTTTTAGGGATGTTTATAATAGGTTAAATTTTCTTTCATCATTGGTTCAAAAAAATTCAATTGAAAAGCTACTACTGTATGTTTTTTTACTAATATTTTTTAGAAAAAAATTCGATCTTGAAATAATCAACATCAATTTAGGAATTGTAAAAATAAATATAATACAATCAAATAATGCATACCGGGTTGCTGACGCCGATCAATTCTTTTTAGTTTTACCTTTTTATTGTAGCTTGTGTCTAAAAGCAAAAGCCAAAAAAAATGATGAATTTTTAAAGCAGGTAGGACTATGTAGTCATTTAATTTACGTTTTAATTAGAACAAAAAAAACTACAAATAAGCAATTGGAATACTCGCTTACAGATATTTTTGACTGACTCAACCAGCCGTAAAAAAAGTCTTCACTTTGAATACCTAGATTTGTAATTATTTTCCACTAGTAATTCATCAATTAGTTGTTTGGCTTCTTTGAAATGTTTTTTTGTAATTTCTGGTAACGTGTGTGGTTTGTAAACGTCGTACTCTGTAAAATTTGGAGTTTTGGGTTTGAATTTGTTATGATAGTTAAGGTCAATGTCACTGAAGACAAAGCTGAGAATAGATTTTTCTCTTATTTGGTTTAAAGTGTTTGTGTCATTGTTTTCTAAATAATAAAGTTCTAATTCACTAATATACTGTATTCTATCGATAAGTCTTTTGAAATAACAAATAATTTCGTGGATCTGAAAGGTTTTCTTGCCAATGTCTTCGTTTTTCGAAATAGGAGAGATAATCGAAAATCTGAATTCACTAATATCAGCATAATCGTCATAAAATATTTTATTTATTTTATTGGTACCAGTTTTAGAAGTGAGATCAATAGATTCGTTAAGGTAGTCGAATGAGACGTATCGTTTTAAAAAAGCAATCAACTCTATTCCGAGGTTTCGATACGTGTCTTCATAATTCACGAATTTAGTAAAGTAGTTATTCAAAACTTTGAAATGTTTAGAAGTATTAGTGGGATTAATTACGGCAGAGTTTTCATTATTTAAGTACTCACGCTGGAAATGGAAAGATAACATAACAAACAGCAAAAAGCTCCCAATTCCTCCAGTATACGTATCAGCCCAATCATTCATTTTCAGAATGTATTTTAAAAATAAAATAAGTGGTCTCATGGGAGCTAAAAAAGACAAGTAGTTTTTGATGAAAAAAGTACTCGATATTGCAGAATCGACGTTTAAACTGATGTCAACGTTTATTTTAGAAGAAACGTGCGTGAATCTTAAGAGTGGAACCTTTGCCTTGTTTATTATGTGGATGTTTGAACAAAACCAAGGCATTCTAGATAAATGCGATTTTAATACATAAAGTGAATGGGGGTGATTACCCTGAACAGGAACGTTTTGCAGACATATGTCAATGTCTCCATCTCTTAAAGACAGTCCGGTTGCGTAAGAACCAAATGTGATAATTTTACAATGCCGCCAGAGTCGCGAAGCCAGTTGGACTATAACAGCAAAAATTTGTTGTCTATGATGATCGTCAGATGAAGTCAGATCGATTGAACCAACGAAAGCTAGTAGCTCTTCGTGTAGTCTTTCTCTAAATGAGAGTTTTGTGATATCGGTTCCGATTTTTTCGCGCCAAGATGTGGCTACAGGGCAATTTGGTTTGAACATGAAGTTTGAAAATGGCATTGATGAAATTGGTTTAGCTCTATGCATGAATTTATCAATGTTTACTTCATACGATTCAGATGACGATAAAGTTGCGCATATGCTAGAATAACTATTGATTTCGTCCTCCAAATCACTCTCCTCTCTAGGCGATGTAAATGCCTGAGACACAGACTCTTCGTTATCACTTTTGTCTGAATTCATTTCTAATAAAGCAAATACGTTTTCTTGTTTTCGCTCAAGTTTATTATCGTCTAAATTTTCTTCAACAGGTTCAGCTTGGTTATTATTATTGGATCTCAAACTTCTCAGTTGAGAAATTATCCTTTTGAAACCTCTTTCACCTTTGTTTTCTGATGTATTTTGTGAGGGATTAATTAAAGTACCATAATCCTCAGATGTAGCTTGACCTGTTTTCAACACTACCATTGACGTGTAGAAATCAAAGTTTTCGCTGTTGTACTTGAGTGTTGTGCTTCCAGTTTTATAAGTTGAAATCTCTCCATCTTCCAGATCACAATTGTCTTTAATTAAGCAAGTACTTTCATCAATTTTTAAATCTGTTTTCAATTCCATCGTAATACTGTTAATGTCGTCAGAAGTTTTTTGGTTTAAGCTATATTCATTCGCGTTTGTTGTTGAACAACTCAAGTCTGAAGCGAATACTAATCTCTTTTTGTCTGACAATTGTATTTTTTCGGATTTTTTCGTTAAATCGAGTTCTATTATATCATTATTGTTATCAATTTCGCTGTTCAAAGTTGTAGTGGCTGAGTTTTCTGATTTTTCTATTTCAGGAATATTATCATTTATTGAACTCATTTAGCGGCATTTCGTTACAATAAAAAATACAAAATATTTTGTTAAAATTTGTATTTAAATGTGATTTTTTTTACAAATAATTCTTTTGTTTTCGTATTATATGCTCCGATTTATTGGTGAAAGTTTGACATACAAGAAACTTTAATTATTTGCACTTATTATATGGAAAAACTTCAATTAAGGACAATGTAGGTTTTAAATAAATTCGTTACATTGTTATAAAATTTGTTCTAGTTCTGAGTTTTGTTTTGTATCTGAGTTTGATTCGGTTGATACGACGGATTTAGTTCAAATAAAAAAAAACATTTACGCTGATCAGAAGTTTCAATATGTTATAATGCCATTAGAAGCTAGGTTGGCTTCTATAAAAGGCATTAAATTTGATTGTTTCGATTTTGATCCAAGTTCTATTTGCATTGGTTCCGATTGCATTTCGCTGGTTGATTACCAATTTGATGTTTTTGAAGCCGAGTTTTTTGTTAAATATAAGATAAATAGTATTCTCGTTGCGTCTCATACAAAAGTTTCGCAACCTTGGTATTGTCGTCGTTTATTCTGGTACAACATATTTACTTCTTTTGACAAGTTAACGTTAGAGTTATCTGAGGATCAACAAAAATTTTTTGTTGACATATTGTATGACGTTGGTGTGCTTCAAAAAAAAAATGTGGCTTTTTTATATTTATCGGACGTTGTTTTGACGCTTTTGAAATTCGAAATACATGTATTAACTTCTATATTACTCAAAAATCCCACTTATTTATTGTGTTCTTCTTTCTTGAATTGGCTTTTAAACACGTTAATAAAAATCGATTTCGGTCAAAACAAGTTTTCTGTTTGCGATCAAATTCCAGAAATCGTGTTTTTGTTAAAAAGTATATTGTTTACGAAGAATTGCTGTAAGTTTCGCGGCTATCCCTTAAAATTATTTTAGACTTATCTGTTGTTGTAGAATCTTTTGTGATTTATTTATCGAGCATTTCTGTCAATAAATCTGAGTTAGGCGAATAATTGTTTTTTTGAATAATTTTTTAATTTACGCGCAATGTTTGATGAATGAGGCGAAAACTAATTTTACATTACTTATTGGTGGTGACAGTGAGGTCTTTAACAGTCGACCAAGATCGAGCAAAGACTATTTCTTTAAACTTTAATAATTCTAACGAGCGTCCGCATTTGAAAGGACTAAGGATCGATAAAATAAATTCAGTAAGTCCAAATTTAGGCAAGGAAAACAAGAAATATTCTGATCCTTCAACAGAATTAAAAAAAGATCAAGAAGATGACGCTAATTTAGCAACACTTGAAGCGTTTGAAGCCGCTAAAATTGACTTGGACGATGTTCGCCAAAATGCAACCATAGAAGAAATGAAATTAGATAAATTAAAAAAAATGGATGATGAAAAACTAGAAGAGAAAAAGTCTATGCTGGAAGCAATAAAATCCAAGCGCGAAACTGAAAAAGAACAGAAATTAAAAGAATTGGAAAAATTGAAATTGCAGGATAGCAAGGTAAAAACTTTAGAAACTGAAGTTAAAAACGACATGGATTTAGCAGATATTTCGACCGAACAGATTGAATTGCAAAATTCTTTAGCTGAAAAAGAAGCAATTGACAAACTAAAGAATACCTTAGAGAGTGAAAAACAAGCCGATGAAAAGAAAATTAAAGAAGAAAAAAAAGAAAGCGTTAAAGCGAGCGAATCTCCAAGCAAGTCCGAAAACGGAAACGTTAAAGTCGGCAAAGCTCAGGTTGAACTCGAAACAGAAAGTGTTAAACTAGGTGAGTCTCCAGTTATGCCCGAAAATGATCAAACAAGTAGTTCTAAAAAAAAAAATGAACCGGAAAATTCTTGTGACAAAAAAAATAAGACCGATAACTCGACATGCGAGCAGAAACAGAATGCATGCTGTAACAAATGCGAAGAATCAAAATCATGTGATTCGGACCACTGCACAAAGGATTGTGGCTTAATATCGCATCCTGACGACGTACAGTCCGAAATAAACGATATAGACAAACTTTTTAAGACTTGATAATTTATTATATTAATAAGAGTTAATCAGTTTTTTTTTGCGTTGAATAAATGGATGAAAGCAAATATAAAAGCTTGAAGACGTATGAGAGGTTTCAATATGTCTGTGTAAGTGCGAATGCTAGTACATTTTAGAGTCTTGAAGACAGTTCAGAAGAATGGAATGTCATATTTGAGATACAGAAAAATATATTAAATCAATTAGGTGAGCCTTGCTTAGAGAAGTTGAAAATAAAAGAAATTTTCGATGATAGCTCTGCAACCATGATAGAAGACACGTATCATGATATGTTCGACTCTTTGATATCTGGTTACTTTTTGAATTCTAAACTAAAAAAAAATAGAATCAATGAAACTACAATCAACGGTGACCTCGTTGAGACGCGTACAAATTTTCAATTGAATTTGCCCAACGAGATTTCTTATTCTTGGGTTGTTAAAAACTGCGATGTGAAATATTTATACGACAATGCATTTTGCAATGTAAGTAAAAAAAAATACAACTTTGAAACGAAACCTACATTGAATCAGTCTTTGGAGCGATTGGATACGATGATCAAAGAAAAATTGGCTGATGTGGATTTTTCCTTGTCAAATAATTAAATAGCAACGGATTTATTTTAGAAAAACGTCATAGGCAACTAAACCTTTGCCCTTGGTGGCGGCTCTATAAACTAACTCAATAACGTCAATAAGTTGTTGTTTATCCTTGAAAGGTTCGGTGATTTTATTGTTGTCTCCAGTACCCATATCGATCATGATTAGTTTGTTTCGGTGAAAAAACATCAAGTTTAGTGGGTCATAAAGTTCATACATTTCGTTGAAGTCAGGGACGTCATCAATGTCGACTGTGTAGATGTTGGCTAGTTCTCTTACAATAGGTTTAACTTTGTGGAGCATGTAGTCCATGATCATGCAGCTGGGGTGATTGTCAAGACCGAAACGCACGACAACTAACTTGTTTTTTTCCGTTACGATTGCTTGGTCAACGGCCCAGCCTGACTTGAGTCTGTGCAGTTGGAAAGACATACAATCTGTCCGAAAATGTGAGATATAAAATGATAAATGGCTGGTGTATAGTCCACTTGATTAATGAAAATTTTATATAGTTATCTTGCTCGTTTTATTTAAACTTAAAGAGGCTTTATTTTGAGAATAATAATTTTGTTATTAAAAAAATATAATAAATTTATAACAATTAATTATCAATTGGTGGTTAGTATGTATTTTCTAACACTAAAGACTGTAATATTTTATACGAATTCAATGCGTTTATAATACCTGGAATGATGGAATAATCTAAGGATAATTTTTGCAATAATAAACTTACATCTCAAATGATCATATCGAATAGCGCCTAGTAGTAACGCTTTTTTGACTTGCGCTGGTGTAGCAGTGGGTATGGAACTCCAAAGTAGTGCTGCTATGGCTGCAGCGATAGGCGAACTAAAGCTGGTACCGCTCACTACAACCAATTTATTGGGGCTTAAATTAGAGAGTGATACAATATTGTTACCAGGAGCGAATAAATCGACGGTTTGATCTCCTACATTACTGAACATAGAAACGTTTCCTTCTCGGTCTGTGCTCCCAACAGTAATTAAAGAATCAATATGGAACTCTGCAGGTGTCCAGTGGCTCTTGGTTAGACATTTGCGAGGGCAATAGTTGTAGTTATTGCAACCGATGTTGCAACCTGCGTTTCCGCTTGCAGTGAAAGCGAGGTGGTTGTTAGTTTTGTGAAGTTTTTGGAAAGCTCGTTGTTCTGTCATGTCGCTTCCGAATCCGCCGTAGCTGTGGTTGGAAACTTTGATTTTGCGTTCAATAATGTAGTCAATAGCTTTTATGATTGAGCTAGTTGCGATTTTCCCGTTTTTACTGTTTACTATGTTTAAACATACAACCTTACAGCTTGGACAGATTCCGCTTATGCCAATGTTGTTGTTTGACTTCGCAGCAACTATTCCAGCGGCAGGTGTTCCGTGGTTTGCAGTGTCGTTTGTAGGGTCAGGCAGGTTGTCACCGAAATGGTGGCCAAAACATCCTTTTATCTTTTGAGTAACGGGGTCAAAATAGGTTTTTTGGCCGAAAGTACAATGTTCAATGTAGGCAAGTCGTTCGATCAAATCATTGTGCATGGAGCAACCACTGTCAACTAACGCTACCTCTATAGGTTCAAGGTTGAGTCCATATTCAAAAAACGCTGCGGCTGGCTGGTCGTAAATTTGCGAAAGATGGTTTAAAATGGCTTCCCAGGTGCTGACAACATCTGTTCCATATTTTTCAAGTTGATCGGGCCCGAATAAGTGCCACTGGTCATAGAATTGCGGGTCATTGGGGCGCTTAAACATTTTGATACCAGACAGCTCGTTGAAGTGTGACTCGATAATTTCTATGTATTCCTCTTTTCGTTGATACTTTGGATCCCATTTGTTATAGTACTCATTGTACTTTTTAAAAACGTCGAAATCTATTTTTGGGTCAATTTCCCGTGGTCTGTATCTGTCAAATCTAGGTGAATCTAAATTACATGGGACAGACTCTAAAATTTGCAGTAGTTTAATTTTATTTTCAACTTTTGATTTACTTTTGATTAGTAAGACGTCAACATTTTCTAAAAACTCGTACTCAACAATGGGTGTTTCGAGGTATGACATTAACTTTCGAGAATAAATACCGCTGTGTTCAGATAGCTTGTAGTTTATGGTTTCAATAATTGACTGAACCGCGGAAGACTTTTTACTCATGTTTTTTCCATTTGTTCTATGAGAAAAATTATGTGCAGATTGCAGTTTCAAATTATATTCCGTTGTAGTATTTAAATTGTATAAGCACTCAGGATTCAAAGTCAACATTGTTATTTCATTGTTGAGTTGATTAGTCCCAAAGTCGACATATAAGACCCTATTTTCGATAACGTCAGGAACAGTCGCTTTTACCAAAAACGAAACAAAAGTTCCGACAAAGAATTTTTTAAGAGAAACCATTAGTTATTAGGTATGTGTTTATTCTCTTTATTTTCAAAAGGTTGCTAAATCTAGTCAAATTGATGAATTTTCTTATTTCCCAAATTAGTTTTAGGGGTAAAATTTCAACTATTGCGAGTAGCTGTAAAATACTAGTACAACAGACAACTCCCAACATAAGTGGGACAGTGAACTTATCCTATAAGTACTGTTGGGAAAGTTAGTCAAAAAAAAAATAAAGTTTGACGAATTCATCCTACACTGCATTGGGAAGATTAGTATCTATTTATAAAGCTCGTCCAATATTTCGTCGTCAAGAGAAACTTCTTCGTCTAATTCGCTGGCTGATGATTGTTTATTTTCGTCTGAAGAAAAATCGTCGTTCTCAGACGCATCTTCAGATGAAGAGATTGAATTAATGTCAATGCTTTCTTTTTTGAATTGTTCCTCCAAAATACGGTCCAGATTGGAATCTGAACTTTCGGCAGGCGATGTATCATCAGAGCTGAAATCTAGTTCGTTTCCATCGCTGTATTCTTTATTTTCATCAGTCAAATGTGTATTATTTTGGCTGTTGCTGAAATACATCTTTTTATCAATTAATTTATTTGACATCAAATCGTTCAATATATCGTTGCAAGATACGTTTTCGACAATGTACTGTGGCATAGAAAATAACTTCATTTTTTTAATGTCTGACTTTAAATTGGTCAATGTTGTTTGCTGGGTAGCGCGAACGTCATTTTCAATTTCATCTTGAACCTCAGACTCGTTACAATTTTCAAAACTCTTGTACTTTTGCAACATGCAAGGATCACACTTTCCGTAAAAAGCTAAATCCTTGTTGATTGCTAATTCTAAGTTAGCTTTGTCTGCATCAATATTCTTTTGCAGGGCTCTAATAGCAACGATTAATTTATACAAGTTTTCAACTGATTTCGCATCTGTTGTTTTATTTTGCGCTAAACTTTGCGATAAAACTTCGGAGAGTTCAATTTTATGCATTGTAAAATATGAGCGAAGTAAGACGCCTCCAAAATTTATAAGTTTTTTTTCTTCACAAAATATAAAAAAAAGAAATAAAATAGTGAATCCATATAGCTTATTATATTATTTATGCGTTGCATTTACTGTCATTGTATGCCAGTGCTTGTGAATAACTTTAGCCAGAGTAAACTGAGTTGTAAAAAATCTGTCTAATAACCTTAACCAAAGGTCTTCTGGTTCATTCCTGGAGTAAACGACTGCGTGATGAATGTTTTTTTCTAAGTATATCTGAAAGTTCCTGTTTTCTTTTACGACATCCCAGCTAAAAAGATATCTAATATCAAAATTTCCTGAGTTGTCAGCGTGCAAATATGATAAAAACAATATTACATCTAATAAATTGAGCCTGGTTTTAAGAGAGCCTTGAGTTTGCTTTAAAAGTTCTGAATAGTTTTCAATTTTCGCGTTTGTAGATAAATGTTGCAAATCATTGGGCAATAAGAGCAAACAGTAAGATTTAATTTTGTTGTCAAAACCTACATAGGTCATTGAGCGCGATCTGCCTTCGATTTGGAACCCTTTGTCAGCAATGTAGTCTAAAATCCGGTTAATGTCTGTAAACTCGAGTTCTTTGTCTAAACAAGCGTCTTGTACTTTAGGATAAGTGGAGTCAAAGCGAATAGAAACCTCAAATAAATTTTTGAAGTCATGCAATGTTAAAAAAACAAGAGTGTTTTCTCCTTTATACAAAGTAGAGACAAAAAACTTAACTGGAAATTGGAACGGACAAGCCATTATACTATTAATTAATTTTGAATTTAAGTTGTTGACCAGCTCGACAATAAGATTTCTTCCCCGCTGTTTTTTATATCTGGCTATTGAAGATGAACCAACATCCCAGCTTCTTTCTTCTGGAGTTTTTTTGTACGTTAAAACTTCGAGATTAATTTCCTGCAGGTTGCTTGAATTTTCTTGATCGACAGTATTGTTCACGTTTTGTGCTAACTTATAAATCAGTGAAGCGATTTCTGGGTAATCACAGAATAGAGCTTGAGCGTACTCTCCGATGTTGGAATTCACTATCTTTTCAGCTTCTTCTTTGGTGTATGTTGGCAAAAGTTTATCAGGTGCAGGTTTCTGAATCATGAGTAAAATAGCAGGAACTATCATATCGTCGTTTAACATTGCTTTTGCTATTCGAGATTTCTGTTTGTAAGCGAAAATAAAAGCGTTTGCCAAATGCTCATCAGAAGCAATTTCAGGTAATAAACCAGACACAAACAGACCTTTTTCGCTGACTGAGGCAGAAGTTTGTTCAGCCGTGGACGATCCATCTTTGTTAGACTGGGAGTTGGACTTTATTCTTGAATAAACTAGATTTGGATCTTTCTTGCAATAAGCAAGCAGGTGTTCTTCAAGTGTTTTAAAACAACGTAGAGTGTGCTCAAAAATTGCAATCCAATACCATTTTCGACAGAGAGATTTCTCAGGCGCATACGGTGTGACTACATTCGACAGAATAGAATAAATTATTTCAAAGTTATAAGGGTCTGAAGGACAAAATCCATGAACGAAAGGGTCTTGAATGTCATTGTATTTTATGTATTTAACAAAATAGGGAATGGTAACATTGCTATCTGGCACATACTGAAACCAAAATGAAACGAGAAAACTTTCAAACGTACAGTGAACTATGTTTGATATTAATTTAGTGATACATTGAACAGCTTCTTCATTAAGCTTCAGGCTTTGGGCTTCTTCATCTACAATAACCCATTCAAAACGGTCAAAAACACTTTTCTGTAGGATTTGCGTCTTTTTTAGTGATAAAGCGTATTCTAACGCTTTGAAAAATAAATGTATGAAAACAGGAAGCTGTGTCCTTTTGCTTGAAATATACCAAAGTTTGGGATTGTAAATGAGTGGGAGGTTTGTAGGTTTTAGCCATTCATAACATTTAATTATTCTTTTGTCATTTTCGTCTCTTTGAATAATGTCTTCCTCTTCCTCTTCACTAAAGTTGTCGAAGCAAAAATAATGATGATTGTTTTCGTAAATTTCGTCCATGTCGCTATTCCAGGGTTCTTCGTTCACGTCTTCCTCTACCTCACTATTAGACTCGGCAGAGTAGTCAGAAATCACGTCTGCCATATCTCCGGTGTCATCAATAAAAGGGTCGTTCAAGTCATACAGTTCTTCTTTGCCCCTCGTACTTCGATAAGATTTTGGGTCAGCTAATATTCCATGTTTAGCCAACCTAAATTGAATATCTCTAACCGCGATATCAAATCTACCTATAGGATCGACAATACCAGTGTTGGGCATCTCTGATATTAGTTGCGACTCGTTCTGATCTAGGTTTTCATCAAAAAGTAAAATCTTAATGTTATTATTCTTGCTTGTTACTTGTAACGGATTTGCTTCGTTTGAAATCTTGTTAAAGTTTTGTTCTTCATCTAGTTGGTTTTTTTCTACTTCTTCATCGTCGGAAAGCACATTTTCTTGAGAATCCTCGATTTGCTCGACTAAGGGGACTTCGTCCATATCGTCTTCGCTAGTCTCTTCATCGTCTATTTCTTCTTCTTCGTTCAAGTCTAAAACTGACGGTCTCTCATATAATCGCAGTAGTTCATGACGAAACCAAACAAAACGAGGTAAGATTTTCGAAGCTTGAACGCCTTCTATCATTATTGACTGATTGCTAGACAAGAGCAAACAATCTTTGAGTAATTTGTCGAAACAAGACAAGCAGCAGCATTCTTCATTTGAATTGCAAGTTAGTTTTGAAATACTGGCATCACCATGCAGTGTTTGCAAAATTAAGACGCGTATATCTTCTCTAAATTCTGCTGGTAAAGCGTAAACGTCATATATTAAGTCAGCAGTGATATTCGTTTCAAACCACGGACCTATTTGATATTTGTAGGTTCTAGGTTTAGCTGTATTGTTTTGCTGCACAGCTTCCACGGGCTGACTCATTGAATGGTATGCAAGTACTTAATCTGTGAAAATCATCTACAACGCAAAACGACAGTCAATGTTTTTATGGGTATTTACATTCATTAATCGTTCAAAAAAAAATTAATTCAAATAATACCGATTATTATTGATTATAGTGAGACCTAGCTGTGAGACAATTGCACAAACTAACACCTAGTTACAACGTCGTTTAATAAATGAAAGTGATAGAAAAAGCTTATAAAGCGGTTATAACGTTAATAAAACTCGCAGATTCAAGTAGAGAATCGTTCATGATACGGCTTGGAAAGCTAGATATTAGCTAAAATGTGTTAATTAAATTTAAATCAAACTGCACAAGTTTTTAGCTGCAAAAAATACGTTGCTGCAGCAATAATCTGCCTCGAGCAAGTGCAGAGTAAAACTGAAATAAATTAGCAAAGGTTTTGAAATTTTATTTATTATGCTATTTTTATTCTTCATTTTCCTCGAATTCGATTTCATCGTCTTCTGAATTTTCGCTATCGTCATCTTCTTGGTCGCTAATACACGCGGTAATGTGATACAATCGTTGTTTGGAACGAACATATGTACAGCAATCAGCCGGGAGCGATTCAGCCCATTCCTCTAACGAAGAATACCCCAGCATTTCAGCTGAAAAGTTGAATATCTTGGCAGCTTCGAAAGCTTTAGCTATTTCGTCTAGGTAAAGCTTAAAGTTGTTTTTAAATAGTAATTTTGGTAAAACCCCGATGATGAAGTCTCGTTTCTTTTCAAACTCGTTGTTGTTGTTTGACTCTTTCTGACGTCTTACCTGTTCTGCTTCAGCGTCTCCTTCGTTCTCTAGCACCATGTTATTATGAGAGTTTTTCCAAGCTTTTTTCTCTTTGTTGCTCTTTTCATCAGACCTGTGACGAGCTTTTTGAACTTTTTGTTTAATCAGTAGATCTTCGGCTAGTTTTTCAGTTTCGCCCTGCATACAGCGTTTTTCTGAAATCGATTTTTCGTTCATGGCTAAGATAGCGTCGACTGAAGTATACAGCCTTGTTAACAACTGTTCACGGTTTCCTGAGCTAGATAAATTTCGAATTTCACATTCCTTTCTTAATGCAGTGACACTCAAACCGTTAAAATCGATTACCTGATCTGTAGTTGAAGCGATTGCCGTGTCCGATCCGTGTTCTTCTTGGTTGTGTTTTGCTTTGGTGACAATTTCGTTTTTTTTGTCGAATTCTTCGAGCTCTTTTAAATGAGTTGCTTTTAATTCAGCTAGTTTTTCTTCACATTGAGCGCGTACTTTGTCTGGAAGGCGACCTTTTTGCAGTTGTTTTTCTAATGGTCGTACAGCTGATTTAAATTTATTTATAAGTTGAGAACGTTCTGTATGAATATCCATGAAAGTTTGTTTCTGGACGATAGGTAAATGAATAATTTAAAAATTTCTTATCAATTAAAGAATTAATCCAATTTCTGATAATATATTTAAAATTATGACGGTTGCCCAGACTTAGTCATACTGTTTTACTCGTTGCACCATGACTTCAAGTTATGGTTCTAACTAAGACAGATGAATATTTTTCAAAAAATGTTTTTGAACGATTACTAGAAAAAAAAAGTACTGCAATTAGTCGTGACGCAACAAAAACTCAAAATTCCGACGTTCAAAGCCTAAAGAAAAAATCATGGATTTCTACTTATAAGTCGCCCGTGATGTATGGGACTTTAGGAATGCAGTTGTACGGGATTCAAGTAGTTAGCCCAAAAACTATTTTAATATTTAGAAATGCAGACTGCACACACAGAGGCAAACAATTCTTAATCCCTGAATCTTTTACTTCTTTGAAGGTTTTTTTGCGGCTTGTATCTGAAAAGCTTTCATTGTTCGGTGGTCCTTGCAGAGCTCTATATAACCGTGAATTTGTAAAAATTACTTCGATGGATCAACTAATAGATCAAGAATATTATCTCGCCACAAGCGGCGAAAATCCAATAGAGATTGAGCAGTTTCGACGATCAGCGTATTTTACAACTTAGGCTCGTTATATAAATTTACCTTATTTTTCAAGTTCTTAAGCGAACTGTAAATCATAGAAAATTTTTTTTTGAGCCTAAATGTAAATTAATTACTAATTTATGCTGAATTAGTAAATAAATAAAATTGGTATTTTGATGGAAGTGAAGTGATATGCATTTATTGTACAAAACTTTATTCTAAATAGAGACTTGGATAATATTTAAATTTTTCAAGAAGAGAATGGGATTGTTTTGAGTTGAAATTGCGTGTTTTATGTTATTTAATCCTTGGTGTATTACGAAAAACGCTGGCAGTACAGAAGATAATAAAGTAAACATAAAAAATTCTTTTTTAAGATCAGATTCTGAAATTTTACAGGATTTATTACCAAAATTTATCAGTAGTTGTGTTGAGTATTTAAATTACGAAGCTAAAAATTATCTCGAGTTAGAAGCAAAGTTTAATGTTGACGTCAACTATATCACTGAACTAGTGAAATCGACATATTGCAAGATCAATGAGCCGGAAAACGGTCTTCACTCCGAAGAAAATTCGACAAATGATGTCAATAACGAAGCCCCTACCGGTTCTGACACCTTCGTTGCGCAGTACAGCGACACGGGGTTTATTGACGAAAAATTGTATGGAATTTATTCGAAATCATTTCCAGGCATAAACTTAATTAACGAATGCGGAGAGCTAGCGGTTCTTTATCCCATTCAACGCTCGTTGATCACAGACATATTCGCAAGTCTCCCATTGTCTGACGACCCTGTGACACAAAGGGCTCGTAAAATTGTCGAAAAGTGGATCTGCGAAGTTTACGGACAAGAAAACAGTGACACGCGCGTAGGAGAAGGTGTGGAATGCAATTACTGCAACCGTCTGATCAATATTTATAGTGTTAGAATGAGGTGTTTGGAATGCGCAGACTACGATATTTGCGAAAGATGTATGTTAACTGCAGCAGAGTCGCAAGGACATAAAATATCTCATATATTTTTTTTAGTTTACTTAGGCCGTAAAAGGTTATTTCCAGGAAATTGGAGCGCGTCAGAAGATATCGTTTTGCTTGAAGCTTTAGGAAAATACGGTTTAGGAAACTGGGGCGAAATAAAAACCTGGATAACGCAGGTAACGCCGCCAGAGCTACCTATCAAGACGAAAGAGGAATGTGAAGCGCGTTACTACGAGTTAGATTCTTTGTGTAACTTCGATAAGACTAAGCCGTGCCGCGACTTTCTGTATAAATACGGATACGAGGCCTTGGAAGCTCGCTTAAATATTCTCAAGAATAATGACCCAAACACAGGCGTACCAGACTATACGCCTATTTATAATGATTTAGGTTTTGACGTCGTGCGATCTTCCAAATTTAGACCCGTAGTCGAGGAGGTGCCCCTGCCTGTATTTCTTGACGAAAAAAAAAATAAGGACTCGCTTTCCGGTGCGTTTGAATTTAGCAAAAAAGCGGACTCTGCAGTAATCGAGTCAGTTTATTCAAGTTCCAATGTGATTTCTTTTCAGAAATATGTGTCTTACTTCACTGAAGGTTTAACCGAGGAAGAACTTGAGGAGTATGAGTTGCCCGAGCCTCCTCGGCATTTGAAGTACCAAGCGATGTATCCGCCAAACGTGCAGAACCTAAAAGTGTCTATCTCCGGATTTATGGCATACCGTGGAGACTTGGACGCTGAATGGAAAAACAACGCGGAACTTAATGTGTGTGACTTAGTATTTTTTCCGACTGACTCACCTTTAGAAAGACAAGCAAAATTTTTGGCGTTAGAAGCCTACAATTGCATTTTAGACGAGCGTTGGTGTCGAAAACAGCTTTATATCACGCGTAAGCTATGGGAACAGAAGTCCAGGAGCAGCACAGATTCTTCCGAGACTTTCTCGCCTCTAAATCTATTTTATCGTGCAACGCTGCCAAACTACACTTATTATGAAAGTTGCTTATTTTTGAAAAACCGCGATGTCATTCAAGTTTTCATTCCCTACGGCAAGGAGTTATTGGGGTCTGATTTGGACCGGCTAGCTTCGTTATTTACCAGTCATCTGACGATTGAGCGCAAGCTCAAATTGCTTACTGACTGGAACAGCGCGGGCTTGGATACACTTTATAGTGTAGTCACAAATGGAATTAGCGTACTGCAAAACAATTCGTCTAACCACACTATTTCCATGCCATTAATGCTGGATTTAGATGGCTGTAACGATATTGACGAATGGTTCGTAAAAATCTTGTCAGACTGCAATATCGATCCTGTCTCGTTTATGAATGAGCTCCGAGAGCACATCAAGTCGATGCCCGAAGAAGCTGGCGCCACAAACTCCATCAGCACGTTTCAGCCCACAAACTCAAAGGTTTCTTCTTAATGGCATTTATAAATGCATTAGGTAAGTGCGACTTTAAATTCTGCACAAGTTGTTGGCATGTTTATATATAAATTGCATAAATAGACTACACTATAAAATTAAACGAAAAACTGTCTAGAGTAAATTTAAATTTAATCATTCTGCTTGAGCGAACGAGAACCTCTGATAAGACCAGTTCGGCGGGCGGCAATGAGACCTACCTTTTGTCCTGGTGGGGCGTGTCTGCTTACAGTGGAAGCGTGACCAATGTGTTGGTGGTTACCACCTCCGTGTGGGTGATCAACAGGGTTCATGGCTACACCACGTACACGTGGCCATACAGCTCCTCTCTTGGCCTTGTGCTTGTAGTAAGAAGTACCGGCCTTGAGAATGGGCTTGTCGGCGACACCACCTCCGGCGACGATACCAGCTTGCGCGCGGCAGTCGGATTTAAGCGTTTTCTTGATTCCGGATGGGAGTCGGATTCTAGTTTTAGTCTTGTCTGGTGACTGCCCGATGACGATGGCGTAAGAACCGCTTACGCGGGCAATGCTGCCACGATCTCCAGCACTTCTTTCGATGTTGCAGATGATGCTACCTTCTGGGAATTTGGAGAGAGGCATGATGTTGCCGACATCGAGCTTGGCTTTGGAACCGCAGTATATTTGCTGGCCAGTGTACATACCTTCGGAGGCAATGAATAATTCGGTTTGCTTGCCATGATTAACTGTGTTTCTGAACTCTACCTTGGCTAAAGGGGCAGTACGACCGCTGTCGTGCATTATGTCAACAACAGTTCCGCGAATGTACCCTTTTCTTTCGATGCTATCCAAAACTCGGAGTTTGGCGGCGCCTTGTCTTTTGCAGGTTGAAGCTCGAAAAATAGAGCCTGCTCCAATTCTTTGTCCCCTGATTACACGACCCATTTTGTATTTAGTAGGAAAGACGAAATAAAAATATATTCAAATTTTCAAATACGTTACGTCGAAAATAATTTGAAACTAATTATTATATTATTCAAACACCCTCTTTTTTGCCTCTTAACGCTTTTCGTGTACTGTGTCAAGCTCGCACAAGTCCGCAGCTTTGGCTAACTTTTTTTGCGTTAATTTTTAGACATAAAATTTTTGTTTAAATTTATTAGATAAAGAGTGATTTAACAACAAAATTATTGACATTTCGATTCAAAAAATACACAATGTAGAATTTAATAAACATGTATATAACATTGATCAACCAAAACGTTTAAATTTCGCCAATCAATTCGCATTTTCCGCCGGCAGCCTCGATTCTTTCACGGGCTAACTTGGAAAATTGACGAGCGCGGACGACCATAGCGCGGTCAAACTCGACACCCTTACCAAGAACTTTGAAGTAACCAGCCTTAGTGACATCGATGACTGGTATTGAGTTGCTGTTGACGATCTTCGCTTGTTCTTCTTTAGTGAGAAGACTGAAGATTTGTTCGACGTTGATGCTGGAAGTGAAGTGCCTGGACTGAACACGGTTGAATTGTCTCATTCCGTGCTTACCAATGTATCCTGGGTGGTATTTGGTGATGTTGATACGGTGGTGGTGTTGAGGACCGGCGTTACCACGACCTCCGGGATGCTTTCTGTGTTTACCAACACGTCCGTGACCAGCAGAAACGTGTCCTCTCTTACTACGGTTCTTGTGTAGTCTAGTAGGCATTTTTTAATTAAATAAATTTTTGAATCCAGGTATTAATTGTATTAACGACAAAACAAAATTTTCTAGTGCGCCGTTATATCTTGTGTATAATACAGCGATATTTTGTTTTTAGGGAAACTGTCTATTTTCCGCTCGTTAACTGTCTAAAACGTTTATTTCAACGTTATTCGGTGCACGCGTAATGAATTTATCGTGACTTTTTTTTCTATCAGCCAGGACAAAGCTTTATTTTGTATAAGCCTAGCATATCGCTGTCTTTTACAAGCAAGTTTACTTTATTTTTAGACTTTTTTTTTGTCAAGTTTATTCTTCTAATTAACCCTTTGATTTTCAACTTTATTGATTCAAAAATAAAACGCAGAGAAATTTTTTTCTCTTGTGGTTTACGTTTACGTATCAGTTTTTTTTGTGTATTCATGTTTAAGATTTTGGCGAAGTTTTTACGATCAGCTGTTTTTTTCGACGAGCTCACATTTTTTAAATGTTGGTTTTCGCTTGCTATCAATTCGTTAATATTTTGCAATCTTTCCAGTTTGTAGTGCAATATTCGTATGTAACGTCCGCAGTAAGAACTAATTCGATTATCTATCCTCTTACAAGCACACCACCGTTTTTCAGGTGCTGAGAAATTGTTCAAAGTCAGCTGCTGCTCTTTAGTCCACGACTTAAGAAAAATATTTTTTGATTCTGCCGATCGATTTTTGTTGCATCTAGTTGAACAAGTTTCTTCTGAAGTAGATGCTTCATTTATTTCTTCGGTAGAAGTGTTAAATTTTGCGTCCGACGGCAAATAAATATCAGACTCTTTGTTCTTCGTATGTATATCTCTTTGTTTTAGCTTTCGACTGCGTAACCCCGTATTTAAACGGCTTGAGGGCCATAGTTTACATAAAAACAAGTAGTCTTTGTAATTGACTTTTTTTAACAGCTTCGTTCTCAAGTATTTTTCGTACTGTTTACTTTTGAAACCCGTAAAGACAGGTCTTGGTGTATATCGACGCTTTTTAAGTTGTTTGGAAGTGAATTTCAGTTTAAAATGCGAAAGAAGACGTGCTCGTTCTTGCAAGTATAAGTTTCGAATATGCCTCTGTCGTTCAAAACAAACCCGCAGACTTTTTTGAATAATAATAATGCTACGTATTTTCTTCTTAAACAATTTACGTTGAAAGTTAACTTTAAGCCAGTTTTGTAAAATAAATGCATTATAGTTTTGAAACATATCGTAGTAATTCTTGAGATGAGAATATTGATCAGCTGATAAAAAAAGCATATTTTCGCCTTTTATAAGATTTTTAGTTATTAATGCATATCCCTGTTCGGAAGTAGAAAAGACAGTGCTACAAAGCCAGGTTTTCACATCTTGCAAGGATAGATTTTCTTTGGACGTTGCAAGCTGGTTGCAAATTTTAGGAACAAAAGAGTAGTAGTAGTAGAAAAAAGCCATCAACGTTAACTTGTAAGGATACCCGTTTAACTTTATCCTAAGTGTCTGACCGATTTGGTATTGATTCAATTTTTCGAGTAGCTGTATATAAGCTTTTTCAGAATAATTTTCATTAACTGCACAGAATTCGAAAATGTAAAACCATGAGTATTTGGTGCTAGTCGAAATCAAAGGTGTTTTTTTCTCAGTTTCATTTGGTGATAATTCCAGTAGATAATTTTTGAGGTAATCAGAACTAAAACCTGTACTACTACAATAAGAAAAAACTGCCAACAATAATCTGTGTTCCAATGTAGTTATCCGGTGGCTAAAAACTTTTTCATAAATCGTATTCAGATCAAATCTTTCGTTTTGGGTTTCTCTAAAAAGACTTGGTGACGAAAGCTTTTTACAGTGTTCATCAAAAAGCTTTTCACTGTTGTAAATGTTTATTTCATTTTCTAGTGGAGAGACGTAAAGATGGGAATTTGATTCGTTTACAATGTTTTCTTCGTTCAATGTTCTAAAAATAACGTTGAAGTCAAATTCACCATTAATAAATAAAGATTGATTGTTAGGTTTCATAACGCTGCTAAAAACTAAATGTTCGGAAAATTCTGAAGCATTGTGCATTTGCAAACTGATACATAATAGATTGTTTACTGATTGTATTAGTGTATCGTATAACAAATACTCGCAAAAATTCATAAATCTAATAAGATAATTCTTGGAATATTTTAACAAGATCTCTTTGTTGAGCAGACTACAGTGACGTTCTTTATTGTTCATTTGCAAAGCTAACGGAATTAAGAAACAAACAAGATCTAATGATTTATCAGAGTCCAAATTTTTGTCATCTAAAAGTTCAGCACAATGCTGAAAAATTCTAACAGCAAAAAATGAATAAAGTATTTCTGCTATTATGTCAAAATTGATATGGAGTAGTTTTAATCGCGTGATCAAAAATAGCAACTCATTAGTGTTTGCTAAATCTGTAACAGTAAAAGTATCCAATTTTTTTTTGGCATCATCTTCTTTTTCAAAGATCATAGAACGAACAATATTATAAATGTTTAGCTTTAATAACGTTTCAAATGTAGCTGTACTTTCAGATGACTCAAATTTGACAAGTATTTTTTTGTACGTTTCGATCAAATCATTTTTTTTAACTGAGAACTGATCAGATTTTTGCACTTGATTGAGCTTTACCAGGTTAATATTTTTTGTGTCAGTTAAACCAGCTTTAACTGATAAATATAAAAAGTAATCAATCGTATTCATCAAATCAAGATCAATTTGTAAAAGACTTGATTGTTCTGTAAACATGCTAGGTAAAACGATTAGGGAGAAAAAATCAGTGATCGCTAATTTTCCGTTTGAATATTTGAGCGAAAAATTTTCATCGATACCATACAATGCACATTCATCGTTTTTTTTTCGGACACCTGCCATTTTGTAAAGAACCTGATTTATCATATACGATCTCTCAAACAATTTTATAGTATTTTTTTGAATTGCCAAATTACAACCACGCATATTGATATATTCATTGAAAAATATAATTTTGAGACGATAAGAGCAATCTAAAGTTAATTTACTAAGTCTATTGATACAAAATATTATTGTATTACCAGATTTTAAAAAGAACTGGGAAAATATTTTAGTTGCTAGGTCTTTTAACAACATGGACAAGTTTTCGTCTCCTTGAAGATTGCAACTAGGATTTTTCTTAGAATAAATTAATAATACATTGTGTACAATTGAGATACAAGAATTTTTCGAATTATTTTGAGAATCTCCATTGATAAATCTATTGCAAAGGTACGAGAGAAAAGTATGTTCAAGTTCATTTTTGTAGGTCTTTTTTTTTTTGATGTTATTTCCGTTTTTCATTGATAGTGCTGGTTAAGATATTGTTGAACAGCTTGTGCTGATACATTGTGTCTGAGATCAGTATAATATTTGCTCAATATTGCATAATAATTCATAATTATTTTAGAAATAGGGGAATTTCATGGTGTGCGACGATGTTAAATTTCAGTTCTAATACTGAAGCATTATGTGCAGCGATTTAAGTCGTTTACTTGACAAAGTGTACCTATAAAATAGATTTAATAATTTTCTATTATTAATATCGTAATTTTTGTATTTCCAAGTTCAATGCAAAACCAAAATCATAGAAAATTTGGGTGTTGTACGACGTTTCAAAAGAAAAATTGTGTCTTTAATTATTCCGTATCACGATGTCTTTAAACGCAGATAAAGACCAGACAGAGTTTTCTGCTAAAGTTGATAATTTAGCAAGTGCAGCAACTGTGTTTTCCAAGAACAGAATAAACATCCATTTAACGTTTGCGCCTGAGTCAATGGAGCACACAAAGTCATTGTGGAAGAATTTTTTTCTCCCGTTGGTTGATGAATTTCAATATTTAGGAGGTAAAAACTTGGATACTGCAACTGAAGATATTGAATTTATAATTTGGTACGCCCATTTAGTCAAGAGAATCAGGCAGTTTTTGCAATTATCTTTAGAATCAAAGGAAGCAGTAGACGTGCTGCTCCGCCGTGTCTCTAACTATATTAAAAAAATGAAACTAGATTGGCTTGATCAGTGGAAAGTAATTCATGAAAATTGGAAAAATGAACAAGCTGAATTCGCTGCAATAGCTGAACAAGAAGCGCGAAAAAAACGATTGAGACGATTAGAAATGCTGAAAAAAAAAGAGAAATAATTTATATGCGCAATAAACAATTTTAACTCACAAAATTCATTGCTAAGCTATGAATAAAAAATAAGTATTTTGTTTAATATTTTTCGTAGCTGGATACGAAGTTGATATAATATTTAGAATTATTTTCAGTTGCAAGAATTTTTGGAAAGAAAATATTGTTTAAAATGTATCTACTATAAAGATAAGAGTATGACTGATGCTGATAATAATACATCATTAATCACGAATGCGCAAGTTCGTGAAGCGGAAGCATTTATAAAATCGTAAGTGTAGTATAAGTTAAAATTTTTCGAAGTTTAGGTAATCATATTGACTTTTGTAACTCAATAATCGAAAGCTATTATGAAAATATAACATCCTTGTTTGGTATTATCATTACTAAGAAAGATATTGAAACTGCGCGAGAGTCGTTGTTATTTCATTCTGATAAAATGAACGAGCTGCAAGAAAAGTGTCAACGAACCCTGAGTCTGTTGAACAGTGCTCGAAGACCACCTATCGACGAGTTTTATCGTGAAAACGAAAAGAAGCGTAAAATGAACAACTCGCCTAATGAGTTTACTCGTAGCAACAGACAGTCGACCGTAAATTCTGCATCTGATAAAAACTCTACAAGTTCCCGAGCTGGCAGGCAATCGACTGTTAATGCAGAATCTACTAAAAGAGTAACCTGTTCTACTCACGGAAGAGTCAAAGTAGGAAAGAACTTTCCGTGCCGCGAGTGTGAAAATGAAATTGTAATTTTTACAAAGGAAGCGTTCATACGAAAGTATATTCTCAAAACATTTTATAGAAACAATAAAATAATTAACTTGTACACTTGTGAAGCTGGGCACACTTTTATTCCGCAAAAAAACAAATTAGACTGTGATATTTGCATTCAAATAAACAACGCCTATGAACAAATAAATTTTGGTCAAGAATGGACGAACAAACAAAAGCGTGAGGCGCAACAAAAACTTTTTGACGATGCAATCCGTAATTTTAGATTCGACAATATTTCTATTACGGAAGATATGTCTGCATTCTTGCTCAGTAACCAAGATGCTTTATGCAAATTTCTTCAGAATTTGCATTGTAAGGCTCATGCTTACGATGTATTATTAATACCCAATGTAATTCGATCTTCTTCGAGAAATTCTATAATTAAAGTTTGTAAAGCAAACTATAAGCAAATCGCAAGATTAATTCACCCTGATAAATGCAAAATTAAAAATTGTGAAAATTTATTTGCCAAAGTGGACTTAGCCTATAAATCTTTATCGCTATAGCTTTGTAATATTTTTGCTAACTTTAAATAATTTGTTCATATTTTTTTTCGGAAAACAGTATGAATGAATGTGATGATGTTTTCAAGCACAAGACGATTGAAGAAATATTAGACGTAGAAATTTATTTTAGAAAATTGAAGGTTTCTCCTAAATACATTAGTCCTTGGCTGATTCTTGAGATCCATACACTTTTGCTCACCGTTGACGATGTACTAATTGAATACATTCGAGAACTATTATTCGGGCATTTAGAGCCATTGAGTTGTCGGTGGCTCGCAAGTCGTTTATATGGATTCTTTGGCAAGCATATTATAAAATTTTTGACAGACCTTGTCGAGAACTACACCATCGCTTTGACTCACGGACCAAGTTACGCTTTTCAAGTCAGCAACGCTAATAAAGAACTCGTTGAGTCACTTGCACAGTCAATCGGACTGTTAGAAAATAAAAAAAAGCGATCTGAAAAAAAATATGCAGACGGTGTGCCAAGTTCGGAAAACTTTAGTAATAATGACACTGATATATTGATAAATTCTGGCAACGAATCTACATCAATGCAAGCTTCTGTTTTAAATAGCGATAACAAAGAAGATTCCTTCTATTCGCATGATAGTTATTTGTTTGATAAAAATGGCACGGCTAAATCACATGAAAAACGTTATTCAAAAGATCAATTAAACGAATCGATGATGAAAAAACAAAAAAACTCTTAAATCTTTGATTGAGTTATTATAATAAAATATGTTTAATTTAATACGTGTAAAATAGCGACAATTAAACAATAGTTATTGATGATAGCGTATATTACTTTACTGGTGGTGGCGAATCTGATCAAGGCACGTACGAACGTTCCTAAAGAATGTGAAAATGCATTAATGTTTACAACTGAAGATGATGAGTAAGTGTACTCTGTTCGAATTTGAAGTCAGGAATTTTGTTGCATGAACTGGGCAGGACAGTCTGTTCCCGCAGAATATTCCTGTAATGCCCTTTTAGGGTTTACGTCTGAAAAAATAGCAAAAAAGGAAAATCATGAACTGCAAGTACTGAACAGGTCTAAGTTTTCAAAACATCCCAATTCCTTACGAATTACCACGGTAACACCCGAATTGTCGAGAATTCCAATTGCTTGGTCACAAAGGCCTCTCGATTGGAAAGCTATGAATCCAGATAGGTTGATTGACAAGTCCAGGCCTAAACCTACATAAACTACTTAATAGTTTGCGGATTCTCTAAATTGTATTTTATCGTGAACTTATTTTTAGTAACTAATCTTTTATACAAAATGATTAGAAACGTGCTGATGATAAAACAAAAGCTCAGGAAATAATTCATTAACACACAATAATTGTAAGTATAGTTTTGGCTTCCAATTACTGCATCTCTTAGTAAAACCGGCAAATCAAGCGAAGTTTGTTCGCTTGTATGGTTAATGATAAAAGCATTATACGCCCACTTGAATATACTCAATTGATTCAAAACTTTAATTAATATGTTACTATCGCTTTCTCTAAAAAATAATCCACAACTGCTAAACATGAAGAACAAACCTGAAAGAAGAATGAAGATAAAAAGTTCTGAATCTCCAAACATGTGGTTAAGTACTGCGTTAAAATTGATCAACGAAAAAAGTAGTGAGTGCAAACAAATAACAAATCGAATGAATTGATTTAGATTTGTCTTGAGATCGAACAAATAAACTCCTAAAACTGCGTAAAATATTCCGTATATTATGCTGTCTATTAGGTGAATAAACAGTTCAGTAGTTGTATATATGATGATGTTATATTTACCTTCCATAATGTTTTGATGGTGATAACGACGGTGCCTAATGTTGTCACTGACGTTGTCAAATAAATTGAAACCGACAAAAAATAGCAACAATCCGTAAAAGCCTCCGATATTGACGATCGAAACTACAGCAATAGACAATCTAATCAAAATGTACAAGATCTTTTGGACAAAAACAACGGTGGATTGTATTTTGGTACAACCCTTATGTTCACACTTGACAAGGCTGGCTTTGAGCGATTTTATATTATTGGTCAACTCACTTTGGCCGCCAAATATGCCAGTTTCTACAAGTAATTTTTTCAAAATTACCTCGTTGTCAGTTAAATTTTCATCTTCGTTTTCTGTTAAATTATCTATGAATTTATCAGTGTCATTATTTCGCAAATTTTTAGTAGATATAGTAGAAGCTTCAGACTGAGTTGTTGCTGTTTGCAATAATATTTCTTCACTCGGAACAATCGATTTTTTCAGCTGATATTTGGGTGTCAAAAATGGCGGTATATTCAAAAGTTTGTAGCAACTTTGAAAGGGAATTTCTGGAATTTGCGGAATATTGCTACAGTTGTTAAAAATTTCTAGAAACTCTCCTAGAGGACCGTAGCACAACATACATGAGACAGGACTCAATCCATTGTGACCATTTTTGCAAACTTGCCACAGCTCTTTAATTGGAAATTCATGAGCAACATAATCGGCTAGTTTCAAAATAAATTTAGCTTTTGTCAAATAGTCATATTTCTTGCCTTCGAGGACATCGAAATCTTTGAAATGTTTGTAGTCGTTTGCATATGTGGCGCTTTTCATCAGCCGTCGATCGACACAATTGATGATCTTTATTACATCTCCTACCGCCACGTGTGGCTTGTGGAAATTTTTCATTTCCGTATAAGGCACTTCTGAAATCAGGTGGTTTATCAATGGATTAGGTGCGAGCAACTCAGAAACAAACGAGTTATCGAAGTTATCGATAAGTTGACTAACTGTCGTTCTGGAATCGTTTGATTTACCCGGAATAGTCAGCTGATCTGTGATGTAGTAATACAAATTGCCCAATAAAATCGAAAACAAACCGATAAAAAGCAGTTTGCAAATTAGTGTTTTGATTCTTTGAATTTTGGTTATCAAAGCGTAGTAATAAAAACCTAAGAATTGATAAAATATAAAAGGATGTCCGTCTTTTTTTTTAAACGAGGTTAAAAACAAAGAGTCGTTTGTAATGTTTCCTTGGTTCACCCAAGTAAGCATAAATCGTTTGTAAAAATTTACCCTATCATTACCTTGAAGGTTATTGTCAGTATTTAAATAAGAAAGAGAATTTTGAGTAATGTTGGCGTTTATAGTGGGTTCTCGGTTGTAATAGGTAGAATTGTTAATGTTATTTTCTGTTTCGGCATTTGTGTCCACTGCTAAATTAATCAGATTGCTTTCAACTTCAGCGAGCGAATTGGTTATTGCCTGTTCAGCGTTATTGTTCTCCTGGTTGCTCTCTTCATTTTCAAAATCTATAATTTTGCTGTAGTAAGAGTTCTCGTAATAGTGTCTGATTTCTCTGTGGTATTCTGATATAAATTGATAATCCGAGACTTGGTTCCAATTATCGATTGGGTTCAAATCTAAAATTTTCAAGCAGTCCAGCGAAAATTTCTCCAGATAAAATTTGTTGCCTTGAAAGCATATTTTTTTGTCATGAATAAACAAAAAATAGTCGAAATATTTTACAAGTTTTTCGTTTAATTGATTGAAAAATAAGCAGCTGAAACCGTTTCGTAAAATAATTTGATATCTAATTATCGAGATCAGTGAGCTGATCTCGTCTATCGGAAAAAGGCTGAAAGGCTCGTTTATCAGCAGGCTTTGATAATGGTTTGTTGAGCACTGAGTGAGCATACATTTATGCATGTCACTGAGCGATAGACTATTTTTGGCCTTGTAAATTTTATAGTAAAGTTTTTTCTGCAGTTTGTAGTCTTTGGCAATTTTCCGTATTAAGGGTTTTTTAATTAATTTCTTTGATCCATTGAAAATCAAATTTTTTTTGATCCACTGGTACACTGTAATGTCGTCAGTAAGACGACCTTGACAGTCAATGTATAATGTCTGTTTCTTACGTTTGTGCAACTCGGCTTTAACCAAACTGGTTATGGCGTTTTTTTCGTCGTTGTTTGAAACTACAATGGCACATATGGCGTTTGCAGGAATAAATACATTGACGTTGTGTAAAATTAGATTTTTGTCGTGTAAAACTGATACATTCTGATATTTGATCGAACCGTTCATCAGACAATCACATCAGTAATTTTCTCCCAAATTATTTTTGATCTGTTCAAGTTTTCCTAAATCGATAAAACTTTCTCAAGTGAAATAAAAACAATAAAAAATAGCGTAGTGTATAAATATCATTAAAATAAGTTTATAAAACAATTAATCATAACTTGAAAAATCAAAATAGCGCCGATCGACAGAGCACAAACAGCGATGAGAGCTTTTGGCCGTGTAATGCCAACATAATAAATGTCTCGCATGATGACGTCTATTTCATCTCGAATTAGCATTGTAATGCTTTTTTCTGCTGGTATTTCAATAGGGACCGCGTTCAGATAGCCTCCTTGGGTAAATGAAACCATGAAGTCCGCCTTTCGTTTGTCATTGTATTCATACATCTGGCCTTTCGTAAAAAAAAAAAATGTTGGGTATTTAGTAATTCCAAATCTATTCGACAACGATATATTTTCGTACCCTTCAATTAGTCCTACGTTGACGTCGTTTGCCAACTGATCGGACACTATGTTTAATTCATTCATGATCTGTTTGCAGTGCTCGCAGTTGCGCAGATAAAACATGATAAACCTAGATCAATGTATGTTTTGTCTGTTGAACTTACCATGGACCGGTAGTATTTTCGTTTCCTAACTGCGTATCGTGCTGAAAATTGCGATTTGTTAAATGAATGATCTTGGAAAGCACATTATAAAATGTTATTAATACGATCAACGGTTTCATTTATTCTACTGTTCTGAAAATTACTGATACTTAAGACCAACAATGAATTATTAACTTGGTAAGTTTACGACAAGTGGAAGATTCGTCTAACCTTGACTTCGGTATACTAATGAACAGACTTCTATTAATATTTAGTATTGTTTATAGTTTAACGTTTTCTGACACAAATATAATTGATTAATCTCTAATAATTTTAAATAATATTGAAATATTAAATAATTAAAATATTCCGAGAAATTGTATTTGGCTAAAAATTACTTGGGTCTGGCTAGAAAAAAATCCAAACTCGAGATCTTCAAAACTTTCCCCGTTCATAAGCGATGTTTTTATTTTATCAGTGGTGGCGACTTTGACGTTGTCCACGCATACTTCAAACAAATTTTCTATTTTTGTGATGTTCACTTCGTATGTCTGCTGCACTCGAATAGGAAATTTTATGAAAAAGGTGTCGATTAAAATTGATCTATTATAAAAGTAATAAATATCTAACCGATCACTTGTCGAAACCAGTTCAAATGTAACGTAGCTGTCTTTGCCGAAATAAAGAATAAACCCTGCCGAGCCGTCTGTGCTGAAAATCAACTTGAAAAAAACTGAATAGTTTCTGCAATACCAATTTTTAACAAATACAAAAGAAATGTCTTTTTCGATCGAATTGTAAACGAGTGAAGACGTTTCAAGACCTTCTGATACTGTAGAAGGAACCACAAGCGTGGTCCAACGGGTTTTGTCTTTTTCTGTTGTAAAGAAAAAGTCGTCTAATGAAACGTCGAAAAAATTCTTGAATAAACAGAGCCTGCTGGAATTAAATTTGTGATCTTGACTGTCTTTTTTTATCAATTGGTATTCTTTGTCATCTAAGTGTTTGCGGTTCGGAGATAATTTTTTCTCGTAATATTCATAATTATTAATAATAAAATTGTCAAATAGTGCTGTAGTTAACTTTACTATCAAGCCGACGGAGGAGTTCTGATCTGTCTTAGCTGAATTAATGTTGAATCCACACAGAAATCGCTCGTTCACATATATCGAGAACTTTTCCAAGTCTGAATAAATGAATAAAGCAATCTTATCTTTTAAGTTTTGTTGGATGTTGCAAAAGCGCAAATTTTTCAAAATACCATGTTGAACGCAACTAGTCTCTACTCCGTTTTCATTGTTTTTCTGTCGAAAGACACTGTAGCAGTAATTATTTTTATCGATGTAGTTGAAAACAAGTCCTGAAAACGCTTTTTCACTAAGTAACGTTTCTATTTCTGCTTGGCACGTGAATGTCCAAAGTTTATAAAAATAATTTTTATTAATTAATGTGGACACACCAACAAAATCCTGATTAATCTGTATGATTAACTGATCTTCTCGTACCCATAAAGCTTGGCTATGATTAGAGCTATGGTCTACAATTAGAAAATCTTTGTTTAAATATTTAGTCAGATCAAACTTATAATAATTATTTATTTTTACATTTAGTTGATCATTTGAACGCGTTTCTTTCAAACAATCTTGCTCGTTTACTGTTTTATCGTTCGATAATTTGGAAAAAAATTTCATGTTGTCTTTTGAACTTTGATCGAGCAAAACTTTTACTCGTTCTACTCTATACATCATGAATTCTGGAAACTAACCGTGATTTGGGTTACTTATACTTACTGAGTAATTTGGTTTAGCGTTGAGAATCAACTTCGAATTGTGTTGATCAACAAAGGCTAAACTTATTAGAGACTGGATAATTAAAGTCAGACAGCAATAACTGAATTTGATCATGCTATTTTAATGCGAGTTAGTTACTAAATTTTCCGAGAAAAACAAAGCGCATCACGATAGATATATTAATTATTGGAAACACGGTTTAAACATTATTTTTTAGAAACGATTTATTAAATTATTTGTTCATGCTAAATAGTTTGTTTACGACAAGCGTATTGTGAAAAATTATTATTCAAAAGTTCGATATACGTCAGCTAAATTTAACAAATTTCACGTAACTAAAAGGATATTTTCGAATGTTGAGACGAACTTACGGCTTGAGCTTGTCAGCGAATTCTTTCAGGTAGTTAGCTATCGAGCTAATGTTTTTCGGATCTGTATTTCTCAACTTTATCTCGACTAACAGAGAATTTTCGAAAAGTCTTTTGGTGAATTGATTATTCTAAAAGAATTTTATTGTTGTTTGCTTACCTTGTAAAGATTGAATACAGACAGAATTATGTGTTTGTCTGTGCCTGGATCGATGTTATACAGAATTCCCCTTGAATAGATAGAATTAGCTTGATATATTTTGTACCCTATGTTTTGAAGAAACAAAATAAAGTTGGACGTGGCTGCCGTTTCCGACACGAGTCTTGAATTGCAAGCAAGCTGATCTTGAATATTAATAAAATTTTTGCTGTAAATCCTTGCACAAGAAATGTTCTGCAAATGAAAAGGCATGTAGTATTTTCTTATCCAAATCTCTTTTCCGGTGCTTTTGGAAGAAGGCAGGAACGATTTGTCCTTGTTTAAAGTATTGAGATTTCGCCAACATTCGTCTTTGCAGATGTATCTGTAATAGTTGTCAGCTATTTTATCTAGATAAGTCAAAAAACGGTTGATTTTGTCTGAATTTTCAATAGAAGAAAAGTGTGAATACATGAAAACTTCCGCATAAGAATAATTGAAGTTTGACGAAACATTAGTTCCATTTATATTGGAGTCTACTTTAATTGAGTTGTCAAGCTGCAACCAGCTATTTTCGCTACCTGCTGCCTTGTCTAAGAGTGAGATTCCTGCAATGATTCGTGAATTAAAAACTTGATTAAAAACGGTGATAACATTGTTATTCAGTTTGGTTTTTTTAGCGTTATCTGGAGTGCTTATACTTCGTGACTGATCATCGTTGTTTTCTTCTTGCTGCAGGTTATTGAAGTACTTGTAGGGAGTGTAAATGTCTGAGATATTTTCGTCGACATTTGTATTGTTTGTAACTTCTTCTTGTAATGAGGTCTTTCCAGCCGTGCTCAGATAGTTTGCGTCACTCAAAGCAGCGTTAGGTCTGCTAGGTTGAAAAACATCTCTTTTTATATTACTATTTTCGCCTGTCACGTTGTTTTCAGGTAAATTATAGTGTACACTGGTTGCGTCCATATTTGACAATCGTTGATGGGGCATGTTGGATGCGTAATAATTTTGCTTCATATTGGGCTGAGAACTCGAATACATCATAGGCTTTTGATTCATTACCATATATTGGACATTTGGCTCTGCCATAGTCATTGTATCAGTGGAAGGCATTATTTTAACATCTGCTTGGTTGATTGAGTTCTGTTGGGCATACATATGCGGTTTGCTGCCATGAGAGAATGGAGAAACTTGAGATATATTCATATTGGAGTTGGTTACCAATTCGGGAGACAGCTTTTGATATTGGTACATAGATTGCTGCTGTTGTTGTTGTTCAGACCACATAGGAGCGTTACGGACTGAGCCAGGAATGTTCCTATCGTGCTGCATGGGGTGTTGCTGAGGCATATAATTATAATTCATATTAGAAATGGGTTTTTGCGGTCTTTTTACGTAGTTCATGCGCAAAATTTCAGATTGTGGGACGATGTTATTGAATCGATTTGGATTAGTTGTATTGAGGCTGAATACACTACCTTCTTTTTCGTTTTGTATAATTGTTGGACCTTTGCCCATTTGCTGGTTTCTGTACGTATAATATTGCTGGTTTTGCGGATAGCATGGCATTCTTACTTGTTTCGCGCGTGGATTCTGATGATATTGGGGCATAACGTAAATATTCGGATTGGGTGTCATTCGTCGTTGTGCAGCATGAGCGTCTAATGGAGTATTTCGATCAAGATGTGGATTATAAATTCTGTTAGGGTTGTTAGGAAGTGAACCATGATGTTTGTTAACCATGTGAGGTTGATGCATATTGAGTACTTGTTGGTGGTTACCTGCTAGTTGAGAAGGATGATTGTTCTGCATGTGGACGGCATGAGAGCTAGAAATCATTGACGAAAAATTATTTCTAGTATATTCAATGTTAGGGTTTTCGTAGATAAGTGAATCTTGGTTATTAATATAATTGTGAGGAATTGAATTATTTTGGTTGTGATACACTAAAATTGGTCGATGAACACGGCTTACCATTTGAATTGTGCTCTTGATGGTTCATTTCCTTACTAAATAGTTTTAGGACATATGCTGATAATTATCTATTAAATATTTATTTATTACATTTGTGTTGCGCGCATAGATATAATTGCTTACGAAGGCGTTACTTAAAAATGCAATGGAAAGACTAGTTTACGTTATTATTTAAGAAGAAATAGTTTATAATATTAATTAATTGTGGCAAGCATATTTTCGTCTTGCTTGTATTGTTTCCATTTAGCAAAAAGTAAACTGCTCTGTTGTTCTGATAAATACCTATTATATTCCTGATTTTCTTCTTGCTGGAAGAAAGTAGCGTCTGAAAAGATTAATGAAGAATTATCGTTATATGTTATTTGATCTTTTTTATAATATAAATAATTCTTGTGTATTAAATAACAAAGTATTAGCACTGTTAAATAAACACAGTAAATTAATCTGTTGGTCAAGGCATAGTGCCTGTAAGTAGAACAAAGAATTGACCCGATGGCATGAGGAATTAGCATCATGCCAGCTATAAAATTAAAATACTTTAACAAAACTTCGTGACTATAGGCCAACTGAAGTCTTGTAGTGATTGAACTGACGAAATGCTGATAGAATATTTCTAACAGCGGAATAATAAGAGTAATCATGTAAATAGTTGTGTAATCTGTAGTGCCTAAGTTCAAAGTTGATTCTTCAGATTTTGACAACAGATAAAATATATGTTCGAACCCGGCTACTACTAGAACTAAAATGCAAATAACTGATGCGATGGTGTACTTCAGTATGGGGGATAGAATAAGTTTTATGACTCCTTGCGAAGCCAGCAACGACGAAAACAAACTCAAAAAAAGAATTAAATTTTTTTTTCGATTGAACATGGAATCTACGAGCAGTTCTAGTAATGAGTAAATACTGAACTTCATCAATACAAAGCAAATCACATTGGCAGCTGTAAAAAAATAAAGGCTCTTAATTCCAAAATGTTTCGACAGAAAGCTAGAACTTTTTTGTTCTGTTTCTATTGTTTTGTTGAATGAATTAGAAGAGTCCGAATTCCTTTTTAAATAATTATCGTAGACAATGGATGGATGTCTAGATACAATAGGATTGGGACAATTATATGTGTCATTAGCGAAATTTTCCATACTAGACTGATCGCTAAGCTCATCATCTAAATGAAGCATGCTCAAATCGTTGTGTTGGGTAATTTCTATAATTGATTCGTCTACAAGAGCCGGAATGATAATCGAATCTGTAGACATGTACGTTCTTTCAAACGTATGATAAGATTTTAAGTATTCTTCCTTGCGTTTGACTTTGTAGTAGTAATTAATGAATATAAAAAATACTAGCAAAAGTGCTGAACAAGTTACTATGACATAAACAGTAATGTTCTGGTTTAAAGCGTGCGCCTTGTTTAAAGACTCGAGGAAGATTAAAAAAAAGAATAAACTCGATACGTTTATGCTGAGTTCGTAAATGATTTTCTTGATTAGTGTATAACACTTGAAGGACGGGATGTCTAAAAAATTTTCAGTTTTGTCTGATATGGTAGTTGCTGGTATGTTCATCAAAATAAGCCCAGCCGTTGAAAACCTGGTGTAAAAAAACATCAAAAGTCCGGAAAATACCAAGAAGTACAAAAAATGGAGCTTGACTAGGTATTTGAAGATCAACGCCATAAGTTCGAAAACTAGACCTCCGCAATGGTAACTCATAATGGACATGATAACAGGAATCAAACTGAGCTTCAGTGCTACTTTGTCCTTAAAGGAGTCGTGAAAATGTATAAAGTTCCATTTAACGTAAAGTTTTTGATCTTTTGGCTGACTATTTGGTGCCTCCTCAATCAGAGAACATGTCGGTGAGCTGAAATTCCAGTCTCTCTCATACATAGAGCTAACGACTTTGTTGACTATGCGGTAGTGATCGCTAGTGTGGTCTAAACTTTCGAGTTGTCTCTCTAACATTATCTTGTCATGAGTTAGCAGTTGTGCGTCTCGTTTATCTGTAAAGAGAAATTTCTCTCTCAACAAAGAGAGTACAAGTATGTTGGTTGAAACGTTAGATAGCAATACATTTAGAGAGAATACTGTTGCAGCTCGAGCAAAACTAATGAATTTCATTAGATTTATTTTAACAGTATATTCAAATATTAATTGTGTCTAAATAGAGTTCGGCATGTTATTTAATTGCGTAACATGCGAGTATTGCTATTTCGGCTATAACTTTTATTTGGTAGATTAAATGACTAGAGTATTGTGTAGCTTTAATCTTTGATACATTAACGGAACTTTTTATAGAATATCATTTTTTTTTTTCAAATTTTTTAAAGTTAAACTTAAATTGAGATTTAGCCTTTTTTTACTGCAGAATCAAGTTTGATATTAGATTTCGTAATTGGCGGTGAAAGAGACGATTTCGTTGAGGACAACGATTTAATTGATTGGCTGTCTATTTTTTTATTGCTCATTAAATTTTTCTTGGGTATTTGTTTTGCAGACGATGTTGCCTTCGGTTGTGCAATATTTTTTTTAGGCTTTTCTGTCAAAAACCGCGACGTTTTAAGACTTTTTGAAAGCAGACGTGAGTCACTGTGATTGTCTTTTATTTCAGTAAATCGAACAGAATTCTTGTTATTGTTTAGAATATTGTGTATGGATTTTGGTATAACAAAACTTTCGCGTATAGACGAAGAGAAATTCGGTTTTGAGTTATTTACTTGTTCCTCTGAGTTTTTGGTTGCTATGTTCTTGATTTGATTTTGCAGACCTGCCAGGTTGTTGCTTTTGGACATGGCAGACATAGAAAGCGGATTGGAGCTGGTCGCTAAATTGTCCAGGCTCAAGGTGCTTCCAAAAGGCACATCTGTTTTGAATTCCGATGTTTGTCTTGTTAATGGTTTGTTGTGCGACTCCAAAAGTGGAGTAGGTTGCGTTCTATTGTAATCAATTGTTGCTGGAACTGATCCGGGGACAAAATGGTATAAACTGTCCCAGTCAGAGTTTATTGGTTTAATGTAGAAACTTGGATCAATGTAGCCTCTCTGGTGTTTATTACAGAGCTCATGCACGATTTCTGTGTGCAAATTAGTTATCAACTGGTGAGATAATTCATCTGAGACAGGAGCTTCTATAAGCGGCACGATTGAATTGAGAACAAAAAGAAGCTGCCGATTCTGATTGTACTGGATAAATGCCAAAACTTCTTTTGAAAAGTTTTGTGTCATTTCTGTGGGCAGTTCAATGAACAGTAGCGATTTTATGATGTCAACGACTACTCTTAGCTCAAAATGGTCTGGATGAGTGTATTTCGACTCATTACTCCATTTTTCAAAATTGTACGGTTCGTGTTTGACTACTTCTTCATTTAATACTACACAATTGTTATACCCTAAACTCACGTTCTAATTCTTTTGTAAACTGATTCAGCATCTTTTGATGCTCCGTTACAAGCCCAAACTTATCGTTTAGCTCCATTACCATTTTCGATGTAATAGAATTTTTACTGCTCCTAGTAATAAGCATGCAACGACTTAGTATAAACAAAACAATATATTACTTGTAAATAATGCATTATAACAATGAAATTATGAATAGTCCATAAGAGAGACCGCATGTTTATTACTATTCATCCATATACACATGCCTTATGACAAAATTGTATCAACCAAATCAAAGAGTTAGATTTCAACTACGTGGTTTGCTTCTTTGAGTTGATGAGGAGGGGTTTTTCTCGACAAAACGATACCAGTCAACGTATGAGCAAACAGCTGGTATTCACCCGTGTTTAACTCTGCAGCTTCAGTCTGCTGCAGAATTACTGGCGCCTGATGCGAATAAAAGCTTGAAATTACTTTGGGTTTTCCAGGCATACCTGCAGTGTCCAGCGGTTTACCTATTCTTACAGAAACCGGTGTTGGTTTAAGGTCAGAATCGAGCGTTATCAACCATCGTGGATACAAAGAAGGGATTATTGTGAAAAAAAGCTCGCGTAGTTTATTCGTGAGCATTCCTTCTTTGTGCATCATGATTTGAACTAAAAATACCAGAAGAAAAGCCAATCTTCGTTCGTTAATTAGCCCATTGTATTCGTTTAGCGGCGAAGCAGTCAACAAACCTTTTCCACTATATATCAAAGCTTGAGCAAATTCAATTGATAATATTGCATTGGGGTCGTTTGAGTAGTATGAAGTCAGAGCTACTAAAATGTTCATCGCTCGAACGTTGTTAGTTCCTGCAGCTACAATTCCAATTGCGATGATAGAGTTTATAGCTATGTGGCCATCTTCGTTACGAGTTAGCTTAGCTAGAATGTCAAGAACAAATGGATTTGGGTTTGAAGCAAATGTTAAGCTCAATCCTATCGGGATGGCTCGCTTCGCAAACACATTGTCGAGCTGAAGGAAGTGGTTTGAAAATGTGATAATTACTTCTTGTGATACAACGTCATTAAACGAATTAATATAAATTGATAAAACGTGAATTGTTGGTAAATGAGATAAAAAGTGGTCTGCCACATTGTTTATTGGATATCGATTTTCCAAATCGTTATCGGAAGGGTTTGTTTTTTCTTGACTTTGAGTTTGCTTGGTCGGCATTTGAGGCTCGGTGTTATCTGAAATAGATTCTTCTTGCTGATTTTCTGGAGTTTCTTGTGAGGTATTTTGATTTATTTGAGACTCCATGTCGGCTAGTTTTTTGTTTTTAATATACAAATCTTCGAGTGAGTTAATCAATCGACTGCTTGCAATGGCCTTTTCTACTGTTTTTTGAACTTCGATGATATTGGAATAACCTACAGTTGAAAAAGAATTGACAAGCTCCAGTGTATATTCCCCAATGGGATGTTCAATGGTTTTCAGAATAATAGATAAGCCTTCGACTTCGAGACCTCGTCTGAAATACAGTAAGGCGAGACCGAGCGATGCGTTATAGATGTCCGTTTGCGCAGTCGTCGGTTTTGAACAGTCAATAATAAACTGTAAAATCATTTCTGAAGCCGATTCGTCTGCTGAACCTAGATAAATCATACCAAGACTCAAACAAGCGATTGCGCACAAACTTATTCGATTTGGTTCAGAATAAGTAAGTATTATAGGATAGAATAATTGAACTATTTCCGCTTTTTGAGTACCCATGTATACAAATCCCAAACTCAAACAAGCATTAGCTATTTCGTCTAAGTTAGAAGAATCAAGAGACGGACAGATAAGATTTAAAGCCGTTTCAAATTCGTCTTTCATATTGGAAAATAAAAGTCCAAAACCTAGACAAGAACCAGCCTTAGCCGCCGGCAGTTCAGAGTATTGAAACCTGTCTAAAATGGTAATTCCTTCCTCAATTTTATAAGCGTTCAAAATTCCTAAAGAAGCCACAGCTGAGATCATACTTTTATCTCGCGTAGTCGATATGAATGCTTGATCATCAACACTCAATAACGCATCTTTGCCATAACCATAATGCACCAAAGCTGAACCTAGCGCGTTCATGAAACTCTTGTTATTTTGATTTTCCGAAAAAGAAGAGGATTTATTTCCCTCTCGTTTAAATATTTTTTCTAATCCTTTAACATCTTCGATTTCCAACTCTTTTATGATGTATGCCATCATTTCGCCTAAGTAGTTCGAACACAATATGTTTGTGTATTTCCCTGTGTCTTCAGATTCAAGTAATTCTAAGTCAGAACAGTTATACATTAGTCCTGACGATGATATTTGAAACAGTAATTGTAATAGCATTATTTTTCGTGTCTCACGTTCCTGGACAATTTTATCTTCGTCGTTTAAATAGTAACATACTCTGACAAAGGGGGACCAACTCAAATCGTTAAGAATAGAGTGATTTTTAACTGAGTTGGGAATGTATTCTACGTCTGTGCAAATTTTAATCAAATCTTTCAAAAGTTCTACGTCTTTTAATTTTATAGCAAACTCACAGGCACGGCTTAAACTGCCGTCACGAACACAGATATTGTAACATAAATGAAGTAAATTTTTATAGGAATTCATATCTGTGCTATACATGGAAATAGCTGAGACGTAATCAACTGCTCGCATACTTGTAAACCATGACATTTGATACGTGAGAATATCATGAAGTTTGTTTTCTTCGTACAATTTGTCGAAATTTTCAGTAATAAACGACTCGATCAACATGTTTTGTAAAATTTTAGTTAACCACTAGTATTTGAACCGATAGCTTTATAAAATTAAAGTCTTATGTATTTCAAAATTTGATTTTATATTTTATTCATCTATCAGTTTTTATTTCTCTAGGCATAATATGCTTAATAATATAAATATTTTTAAATTTAATTATGAAAAAACTACGAATATTTTGCGCAAATTGTTGAAAAATAATTTTCTGATCTGCGAAAAAAGTTGCAGTGGCTAACAATTTCATTAATTTATGGACCGTTTGATGATGTGACACAAATGTCAATCGACAATTAAAATTTACATAATTTATTAAAATTAGCGTTGTAATAGAAACAATTGATCAAGGCTCATACATTTCGTTTTTTTCGGAGATTTGAGCAGACACCGAGCCTTTACGATGATCTTGTAAATGAACCAATTCTTTTGGAAACTGGCCTGATTGAATTTCTTCCCACATTCTGATGTTGTTGACGTCAGCAAAATCGAAAAATTTGTTGTAGACGAGAAATCCGTTTTTATACAAGATAAAGTGAACTGAGTTCGCGTTATCAGGGCCAGTTCGTTGATGTGTAAAGCTGTTACAACTAGAGTTTTCCGCCAAGTCGGAAAATCCACTAAAAAAGCAGTTTGAAACTGTTAACTTACAAAATCTTCATAGTTTAGAATTTAAAACAGTGTGATGATATAAATTTTTACTAAAAGCGAAATTATTTATTTACTAAATTTGAGCGAAATGTTTTAATTATTTAAGACAAAAATTGCTTTAAAAAAGCGTTAAAATCACAATGAGCACAGAAATTAACCCAGAGGAATATTCACAAATTTCTGAAGTATCGCCAATATCTGTACCTTTGGCTACGTTAAAACTGACAAATCGCTGTTTCAATTTGCTGCAAAAATGCGCTGAATTAGACAAAGTCAATTCGTCGAAAAAAAAGAATTCTACTCTAGTTTTTAAGAAGGGAATATCAGAAATAACCAAATTGCTGAGAAAGGATTTTAAAGGAATCATTTTTATAGCTGCTGATATTTTTCCAATCGAGGTAGCTGCACATCTTCCTGTTTTTGCTGAAGAAAAAAAAGTCCCTTACGCGTTTGTAAACAATAAATATTTAATCGGTGCTCACTGTAACTCGAACCGTCCAACAAGTGGAGTATTTGTCTTGCAACCTGACGTTGAATCACCCATTTACAAGTCGTACATGAAATGTTTAAAGGAAATATTGAAAATAAACAAGTACTTTGACGCTGAAAAATTTCTTCAATAATTTAAAAGCTAATAGTTAACTTGCTCGCGCTCATTGTTAACGTTACAAGCCATATCATACAGCGATTTAAATATTTTGCTGGGCTTAATTTTAAGCTTTTCAACATCTGCTCTCGAATGCACGCCCGTTTCTACGAGTACACTTCTGTAACCACAGTTTATCCCAAGTTTAACGTCTGTCTCTAAATTGTCGCCAACCATGACCACTTCAGTTTTTTCCAACGCAAACATTTTTTTTAAATGTTCACTAATAAGCACATTTGGTTTTCCGCAAACAACTATTTTGTCATTGAGAATTTCATGCGGCATTGTGATACAAGACAAATACGAACCTGTTCCGGGCATAATTTCGTTTCCTGCAGGGTAAAACACATCCTGATTGGTCAGGTATATCTTACACTTGTTTATCGTGGCGATTGAAAGAACAACGGCCGTTTCATAGTAGGACAAGTTTGACTTGTACCCCAGCGCGATTGCTGCTATTTGATCATTTAGTGTATGTTTAATTTGGACTTGATTCATTTGCAAATCTACAAAAGAAACGAGTTGCAAATCTGGATTTTTTTGAAGCTCGACAAGCAGTGTTTTCGACCCCAAAGCGAGGACTTTACCTTTAACGCCATCGTATTCGAGCTGTTTGTATGTCAAGAACGGGCTTGTCACAATGTTTGCAAGCGACTCGACGTAAAAGCCATAAGAAACTAGCTTATCAAATGTTTCTTGCTGACTACGATGACTGTTATTTGTCAAGTAAAACACCTTTATACCGTTTTCCTTGAACAAGTGCGTAGCATCAGGACTTTTATCAATAGCTCCATATCTAGTCCAAACAACACCATCCAAATCGAGTAATACAGCTTTGTAAACGTTCATTTGCTTAGATCTAAAAAATATAGCTAATTTTTGTAGTTTTCCGATTATTAATTTATTTGGCAGTAATTAATGGTTTTTATTTAAATTTTATTAAATTCTCAATGTTGTTTGTTCCAGCTCAACATGCATGTTGAACGCAGAACAAGTCAAAAAAGTAATGTACATAACGATATAGTAGTCGACATACTACGGCAAAAAAACGAAGAACACTTGAACATACTGGAAAGCAAAATTTTTGAACTGAAAAAGCTATCTGAGCAAATAAATCAAGATGTTGTCGAATCAAACGTGTTTTTTACCATGATGGTAAGTCTATAGTTTGATTTATTTTAGCAAAATGGCTTGAACACGTTGTCAAACCGAATATCAACTTCGGTAAATAAAGTCATTTATTTAAATACCTATAGTTATGCCAAGAAGATTTGGATTTTGGCTTTTATAGTTATTTTTATGATTTTATTATATTATTTAATTTCTTTTGTATTGACTATTTTATCCAAGATTTACCATAAATTTTGACGCAAAGGTTTTACTAATAAATTTTCTCAGCTCACATTTGGTCGCAGAATGAATCAAAGCTACAACTACTTTAGCAACCTTCATAGCAGTGACGATGAAGATTACGTTAGTAGCGAATCTGCATCTGATTCAAATTTTGAGCTGACAGAGTCTGAAGAAGAAAATGAAGACGAAGCCAATAGAGGAAAACTTGTTAGTATAGCTGAAAAAAGATATGAACAATTAGTGCAGAACACATCAGAGCCAAAAATTTTTGAAACTGTTCTTTATGTCAATGGACAACAACCCATCGGCAGAAACCTGGACTGTAGTGTAGAAGACAAATTTAATGAACTTTCTGTCTTACAAAATCCCAATAAAGAAAGTGACTCAGATCTAAATGGAAAGCCACTGGTTAATACATTGAGCTCCACTGTTGACCCAGAGTTTTTAAAAAAATCTCAAGAGATACTGAAAAGGTTAGACGCTGAAATGAACCAAACAATTACTAAAATAGTCAAATTCGGAGGTAAGCAATTCACACTGCAAGTAAACTTGCGCGACAAGACCCAAAGTGTTGTTGACGTTCAAGATGATCAGTACTGCGTAGCTATTAGAAATGCGCTGAACCTCGAAAACTCTCAAGAAGTTACGACTCTTGAAAAATCAAAGCTGGATTGGAATAATGTTACTTCTACTGCGAGCAACAGAGAAACTTTACTTGCGTCGAACAAAAGTAAAGACAACATATTATCTCGAATGGAGTTTTTACAAAAAAAGCGCAAGCTCAATGAATTCACCGGCCGCAGAGCCAATAAGACTTAGCAGCAGCGAAAAGATTTAATAAATGCTAAATATTTCGTATTTTCAAAGTATCAAAATTAATATTTGTTTTAGAATTAAGTTGCTCAAAAAAATAATATCGAACAAAAAAAGCGTGTATGTAGAAGAGATACAAATTTAAATGAGTTTCGACATACAAAGACCTCCAGATGGACCCATTACGTCTTTAAAATCGTCGCCTTTTCCGGCTAATGAACACCACTTATTGGTGAGTAGTTTCGACTGTAGTGTAAGGCTTTACGACACTAGTGCAAACAAGATGTTGAACATATTTTCCACTTCTGACCCCGCACTAGACGTCGAGTTCCTGCACGACCAGCAAAACGTTGCGTTTGGCGGTTTATCAAATGCAGTGAAATCGTACAACTTTGTCACTGAAACAGAAACGTTTTACGGATTGCATTTTAATCCTATTTCTCACATCAGGTACTTACCTTCGAAAAGTTGTTTATTAACCGGTAGCTGGGATAAAACAGTTTGCGTATGGGATTTGAGAACGTCTAACTTGCGCTACAAGCTTCCGATCGAGAGTAAGGTTTACGGTATGGATGTTGCAGGCGTGTCTACTGTCAACGAAAAAATAGTGATTGCCGATGCGGCAAACAACATAACGATATACGATTTTCGCATGCTGACGAAACCACTAGACGTAATTTACGACGCGATAAACTATATGCCGTCTTCTTTGACTGCCTTTCCCGACGGCACGGGGTATGCAGTTGGCACGCACGAAGGGCGTGTTTATTATCAGTACTTTGATCCAAACCCAGAAGAGAAGCGAGAGAACTATTCGTTTAAATGCCACAGGGTGAAGGACGACTCCAGTGGCATGGAATATGCGTATCCTGTCCATGCAATCACGTTCAAGGGAGACAGCCACGTTTTCACCACGGTTGGAGGTGACGGCCGCATTGCTTGCTGGGATGGAAAAAATCGCAAACGTATGTGGCATTTGAAAAAACCTTTTTCAACGAGTATTACTAGCACTGCGTATAACAAACGGACCAACGAGTTCGCGTTGGCCGTGTCTTTCGACGGCACGCACGAGCCGACGGCCTCAGAAATGAAATTTTCGCAAATCGTGATTTACAAGCCCAGTAGTTAGTTTAATTGGCTCTGCTGTTAATTTAACATTATAAGAATGCTTATCTTATGTGAGTTGAACTTGGACTGTGTTTCCAAGTCCAAATTACTAAATTGCAGTATACCCTTCACCAAGTTTTCGGCTGCACATTTGATGTCCGCGATATTTTCGATCATCTTGTCGTCCGTGCTAACGTTGTTTACATACTGCTTGAGCCAGCCCGTGTATTCAAGCGAGACTTCCAGAATTTCTTTTTCAGCATTGATAAGCGCCATCACGGGTGTATAACCAAAAAAAGCCTGAAATGTAAAGGTGGTCAATTTTTTGATAGATGTGTTTTTTCCTAAGTAATTATCTTTTTTTTTTTGCAATTGTGCCAGGTAGTTCTTCGCCAAGTTCAAATAAAAATTTCCCAGATAGATATCACGTGGCGAACTTGCTTGTTTTTCGCTTAAGCGTAGCGAAGATACAAAGTTTCGGTACATCACTGTGTTACACACGGTGACGTGTTGCATTAATTAATTTAGCCCGAGAAATAACCGTAAAGAATTATTATTGTCGATATTTTTAGCGTCATTTGTTTCGCCGTGGTCGGGCGAGTTTATTTTTTTGTTTTGATTAAAGACTATTTTAATTTTTTTTTTTGGCTCGCAAATTGATTTTTCTTCGCATTCGTCCACTTTCAAGTGCAGTCGTTTAAAGAAAGGAAGATGTTGATTTTGGTAGGGTTCAACTATCACACATTGATTGTTGCTAAAAACGTTTTTGAGCGAAGCTAAAAGCGTTTCGCTCGGTTCACTCGACGAAAGTGTAACAACTGCGTAATTTGAGCGCCGTCCGAAAACGTCAACTTCCACGTTTTTGAATTTCTCCTTCAATCTGTGTTTGAGCTCACCAATCGAACTGTTTGATCGCAAACCCTTGACGAAATATCGATGACTTTTCTTATTGTACGCTTTCGGCGCTTGCTTGTCGACAGAATTCACGATGGTGTACTTATAGTCTCTATTTTGCACTGAAATAACGGGTAACAACGACTGGATCAATAACAACTCAGCTTCGTTCGCGAATTCCAAACACAACTTGGTTTTATCACTGTCTTTTTTGCTCGAGTGCGGCTTAAGGTCTGGACAGTATTGCTGGATAAGCTGTATAATTCGATCTGCAGTTACTGGATCGAGATTTTCGTTAATTTGAATCGCGTACTGCACATTGCATAAGTCAAAGTCTGGTATTTCCGCGCTTGTAGTAACGGTTTTAGTGTTGGAAACTAGCGGAACAGCGATTTCAATTGTAACAGCTGCGTTTCCTACAGTTTTTTTTTCATGTGCGAGAAGTTTTTGAGTGACCTCGGAATTTGCCAGGTCGACAAAGAAGGTTTTTATGGGCCTTTTTTTGCCCGTCCTGATATCGATTATTTCTTCTATGTATGGCGTGAAGCATGAGTTTTTCTTGATCTCTATCAGCAAAGATTCAAAATTCTTGTAGCTAACATCAGCAAGCTCTACAAACAGCGACTTGGGCTGAGTTTCAAGCTTTTTGGCTTTGCTAAACCTAGCCCTAATTATCGACTGGCATACATTAGCTCCGTGTAAAATTTTTTTTGCTTTGAGCGCATCAGAGCGCGACGAAAAAGTGACATATCCGAATCCCTTGCAATCTCCAGTTGGATTTCGGACAATTCGAATTTGAAATGGCTTTTTGAAATGGTCTTTGATGAAGTATTCAAGGTCACTTTCAAGCGTTTTCGGGTTTAAAAAATCTAGAAACAGGGTTTTGCGTTCTAAATCAATGAGATTACGCTGCAAATAGTGAGACTGATGTTTTTTCATTTACATAATGGGAATTCTGACTGCGATTGTTAAAAAATTTTATCTTGGCCTAGCAAAAAATAATATGATAAGTTAATTAAAATATAAGAAAATGCATTAACTTTAGTTTCGGTTACAACGATGGTTTATCTAGTAAAACTGGGATTTTCGGGAATACGTTCTTTCAAACCAGATGAAATAGCCACGATTCATTTTTTAAAACCGCTAACGTTAATCTGCGGACAAAATGGCGCTGGAAAAACCACGATAATAGAATGCATCAGAACTGCATTGACTGGGGAACTGCCTCCAGACACGGGAAAGGGCAAATACTTTTTGCACGATCCGTCTCTGCTGGCTACATCCGCAGTCAAAGGCGAAATCCGGCTGAAGCTGGAGGGCAACGACGAAACCTCTTTGTTGATCAGACGGCACTTCACACTGACAGTTTCGCGGACGTTGCACACAAATGCTGAAAAATACTCGTACAAGTCTGGCGATACCACATTGTACTTAAACAATAATGAAAGCCAAGTGTACGCCCATAAACAAACCGAAACCAACAAGATAATCATGAACTTTTTGAAAACCACGCCTTCAATGATCAACAACGTTTTGTTTTGCCACCAAGAAGATAACCTCTGGCCAATGGCGGACAGTGCAACGTTGAAGAAGAAATTTGACGAGCTTTTTGGCTACAGTATGTATGCCAAGGCGTTGGACACATTGAACTCGGTACGCAAAAAATATGCTAAACTTGATAAAGAGTTAGAGACGGAATTTTTGCTCGTCACCAAAGACATAGAGCAGTACAACAAGATGATTGAGAAAAAAACGCTTCTAGAGTCGAGTTTTACGGATGAAAACGCCATTCTCACTGATCTGCAACAAAAAAAAACAAGTTTACACGATCAGGTGGATAAAACCCTAGAGCAGTACAACAATTTAACTCAGCTAAAACGCAGTTACGATAAGTTACTGGCCTGCAAAGAACAAATTTGTTCAACTTTTTCTTCGCCATTAGCGCAATCTTCAGTATCAGGAATCTCAGTAGAGGAGTCAAAACAAGTTTTATCAAAACATAAAGCTCTCGTAGTAGAGCGTGATGATTTAAACACCGTTTTGAAAGCAAACAGAGATTTACTCGCTCATTACAAAAAGCTGAAACAAAAACTACAAGAACTTTTTCCAAACGTAAACGTTGATTTTTCCCCCGCACTAATCACTAAAAAAATAGAGGATTTGCAAAGCAATATTGACTCGTTGACGAGCAGCACTTCTGATTTAGAGAAACAATATGCAAACTTGCAGAAAGGAGTCCAAGAAAAAAGAAATCTTGTAGCTATAAAAAAACAGTTGCTTATCGATACAATGTCTATGAGCAAAAAACACGAGCTACTTTCGTGCGAAATAAAGCAGTTAACCGACAAGCTCACTTTGACAGAGAACGACAGTTTTCAGCAAGATGAACTGGAAACGAGTCTAAACTTGCTAAACGCCAAAAATGCGGAAGTCAAAAACACGCTAAAGTCGCTCCAAACAAAAAAAAGTTCTCTATATTACATACCCAACATTGAGAAATTGTTGTCTGAGGCGAAAGAACTGGAGTTGGAGGTCGAACGTTTGGAGATGAGCTCGGTAGGTCGTAAATTCAGTTCCGTAAGCTATGAAGTTTTGTTCCTGCTACTAAACTATCTCATCCCGCTGCAAAATTCGCATATAACAGAGGAATTTTCGCATTTGGAACAGCTCCAGGCCCGCTTCAACGAAATAGTTACTGCTTATGGAATCTTAAATTTGAACGATGCTAAAAACATCGAGCAATTCACAAAAATGATTGAGAAAGAAACAGCCACTAACTCCCTATCTAAATGCCGTTTGGACGACGTGAAACTTTTATTCGATTTAGTCAGAAACAACGAATTCCGCGAGCTTTTCAATCAAGTTATGGACTGTTTATACTGCGCAAAAAACATGAATAAAGAAAATACACCTAATCCTGACGAAAACAGTCATGGATTACTAACTATGTTTTCAAGTTTAAAACAATTTTGCGATTATTTTACGAAGCTTGTACAATACAAGAAAACAACCGAACTGATAAATGTTTTGACAGCAGAGCAAACTCAAACTAACAGTTCAACTCAGAACAAGCCGACGCCTGTCACTGACAGATCGGCTTCAAACTTTCAAATTCAAACTCTCGACAACTTAAATAGTGAGATAAACGAAAACATCAAAAGGCTGGAAGAAGGGGAAGACAAGGTAAAAAGTCTTCAAACTGACTTAAATTCGGTCAAACAAGAAATAGAACGAAAACACTTTTTTACATCAATGATGAAAAAGAAAAAAGAAGAGCTGGCTTCAATAAAGTGTGAACACAGCGTAGACAAATTGAACGCTGAAATTTCAAATATCGAAGGCGATATTGAGAAGACTGTTAATGAGTCGATTTCGGTGTTTAACTTGATAAAAAATAACAACTCGAGCATTTCACAGCTCAAGGTTGAAAAACAGAGATTCGAGAAACTCAACAATGAAATTTTAAAGTTAAACTATAACGTGACGAAGATAAATGAATTGACGACAGAAACCGACGAACTGCAATGCCGGCACGACAGTCTAACAGCACAATTGAACGCTGTTGACCCCCAACTTTTGTTGAAAAATATTGAATTACACGAAGTAAACCGTCAGCTAACGCAATTGAATTTCAGCGAAACTTTACATCGAGAAGTTGAGAAAGAATTAAACGAACGTACGAGCGAGTTGCGCGAAATATCCAAACAATGCGACTTACAGACAGGCAAGATCAGCATACTTTGCAAAGCAATTACACAGCAGGATGAGGAACTTCGAAATTTCAAATCACACTACTCTGATGATATTTTCGTATTACACAAGTCGTTGTTGACCAAACAGCAAACGACAAAAGCACTAATCGCAGACCTAGCAAACTACACTAGCAATTTTGAAAAAGCTATCATTCAGTTCCATAAACATCAAATGCAGGACATCAACTTGAAACTTCGCGAACTGTGGACGCAAATATACTCGAACTCAGACATAGACTACATCAGCATTGAAAGCAATGCCGAATCAGAAAGCAAATCGTACGACTACCGAGTGATCATGCACAAGTCTAACGTTCCCGTCACTATGAAAGGACGCTGCAGCGCCGGTCAAAAGGTCATTGCTTCGCTGATAATTCGGCTGGCTATAGCGCAAGTTATCTCGAAAAAGTGTCACTTGTTCGCGCTAGACGAACCGACCACGAACTTAGATGCAAAGAACTGCGAGTCGCTAGCCGAAGCCTTGGCGAAAATTTTAATGTTGCAAAATAGACACAATAATTTTCAGCTCATTTTGATAACTCATGACGAAAATTTCGTTTCACTGCTTCGCACAAGATGCGTTGCTAACTACTACTATAACGTTAAGCGGGCTCACGGTGGCTTTAGTGAGATTTACCAATCGATCATTTAGCTGCTAACACTTTCAATTTTTTATTGCACTTTACAGTTGCGTAAGAAAATGTACTCAAATAATTTAAGCTAAAAAGCAATTTCTTGTAATATGCAAAAAAATTACCCTAAAATAGATTAGGTTGTCCGGTGTAATATCACTATGGTACGTAAGTAAAAAAAGAATTCACTAAGGACTAGTCTCGTGTATAATATGAAATTGAAGCAATCACAACAACTTAATGAAAAACTAGTATCGATAGTAGATAAATCACTCTGAAGGAGACTGAAAAATGCTAAATGCAACGGCGAATAAATTCAGCATCTTTTAGCACATGCATAATTATAGTTTCTGAAACGAAATTATTGCGTTTATTATTTAATATTAATTTCTTAATTTCTCCAAAGCAATTAAGGTGCCGCTGAAGCGAAGACTTTATCAATCAATTTAATACCGCCTTCACCTTAACTCGTTTTTGAATGCTCAGCAATGGCCCCTCCTAGGGTCAACATGAAATCAGTCGAGGCTAAAGCTCGAAAAAGCGAACAAAAAAAAACCAAAATGGAAGCTGAGCGGAAAGCTAAGGAAGACGCCTTATGGGTGGACAATGACAAACACATATTAAAAAAAGAGCAACGCAAACAAAAGAACGAAGAGAAATTAGCTCAGAAACAGGAGAAAAAGAACGAAAAAGCGCATCTCGAAGCAATGGAGCTGCAAATGTTGAAAGACAACAAGCAAAGTAGCAGTGGTTCGGTAACCAAGATGACGCGGGCTCAAATAGCCGAAATGCAGATGCGAAGATTTTTGGACGCTAACAAAAAGATTTTAAAGAAGACTGGCGAGACTTTCGAGGTGACCGAAAACTTGAACCAAACAATTCGATCAGCGACTTACAACGATCTATCTGCTGGAATAGAAACAATTTCCACCAATAATTTGGACGACACGCTGGCCGGACTGGCGAAACTAAACGTTGGTAGCGCGCGTGATAACAACATTTACGCTCAACAAAAGTCTGTAGCTACAGCTAAAAAGCAATTCATTGAGGAAGAACTCAAAACTTACAAAATCAAGTATCCGCACTTGAAACGCTCGCAAGCGTTGGAGAAAATTCACAAGATGTGGGATCGAATTTCACAATCCTACAACTGACGCATACAGTTATAAAATTGAAACCATTTTTTACTGGTATGTCGGATAACTCCGAGGTGGAGAGTGACACATTTTTATGGCATATGTGTTACTTATTTTATGCAAATTAAACTGTAAATAAACATTCATATAAAAAAGTGAAATCTTCTTTCAGAGAACGACCTGAAGATAGAAACGTCTCCAAGCGTGGCAACTGAAGGATCTCTAGTTACAGATCATATTTTTTAAAATTCTGGTCAGTAAATTTCGAATAGACAACATTAATTTTGTTTACAAAATGGTAAATTGCTTTGGCTAGCCCCAGTATTATAAGCTCGCCAGACTCTACTTTGAATAGAATGGAGTATATCCCGGGAGGAGAACAAAGTTTTCTGATTGTGTCTGTTTCAAAGACTTGAAGCAGATTTTTTTTTATTGAATCATCAGGAATTAAAAAGGTTTGCGTGACGTATTCTAAGTGCGCCCGCACGGCATCAGCGGATGCTTTGTTTTGAGTTATGATTACAATACAGCGTTTGCTATTTTCATTTGGAAAAATTCTTATTTCTACTTTGTATTTTTTAGCCAGCATAGACAAATTTTCTCCCTGTTTTCCTAGGATGCAGCCGAGAACGCTCTCGTGAATCAGAAACTTTGTAATATATTCGTTGGGAAAGTCTTTCGGGTCTAAATCTTGCTTTAATATAGGCGTCCGCGTCCAAGGACTAGATAGTTGACTAGAAGTATGTTTTGGAGAATACGTGTTTGGACGTAATTTCTGCCTGAATTGTTGCGGTTGTTTGCTGAAAAATGCGAGGTTGAAGTCTAATTCCTGCAACAAAGTGGACGACGCTCCTTCGTCGTAGTGAAACGTGAGTTCATTGGTTCTCTCGTCCATTGCGAAGAACAAATACTTATTTTTGTCCCACAAGGCATCAAGCGCTTGCATAAGGACTTCTTTGCTGACTTTGAACATTAATTTGCACTCGATCGCTTTCAAACATTTGAAATTCACGATACTAGTAATTGGTACGATTTTGTGGTCCACGCTGGGCGAACTGCTTTTGCAAATTTGATCAGCGTTAAACTCGACTGCTCTGTGCACGTTTTCATCGGCTTGCTTCATATGCATCAAGCAACCTTTCAAGGGCTTAGTTACAGGAAGACACCAACATGTCGACTCGTCAATTTCAGCGAACACAACCGAGCCGCTGTTAAGTTTGATGTTCAATAAAAGAATGTCTTGAGGAATTAAAACAGTTTCAGAAATCAACCTTGTATATTTAAACTTCTCATTCAAAGGTATTTGCAGCGGTTCGTATCCATTTCTATAGTGGATGGAACACAACTTTCCTGCGGTACCTTTGTAATAAACTAAACTAAAATTCATGTTCAAGCTAAACTAATTGATGAGAACGAGATGAGATAAATTTAAAACTGGTCTCCTACTACTTAATTAAATGTTAATAATACCTTCATCAAGTATTTACTTCTATTATAATTTATTAAAACTATTTGTCTTTTTTTTGTTGTGATCCAGATAAAAATCGCATATAAACTTAATTATATTTAACTTATTTTATTTTTTTTAGCTCAAACTTTTTTAATGTGGTTGTCTACGGGTCATCGCCGAGTGGGATTTTTGTCTGAAAATGAACGAAGTTTTTTTGCAGAAATTTTGTGTAACGCTTCTGTAACCTTTGTAAAACCTTTGGAACGCGTGAACTGTCCGTTGCTGCCAAATTTGGGTCCATATCACGTGGGGGATCGAGCTCAGCTTCCGGTGACGATTTGCAAGATACTGCTTGAATACCAATACATCAAACTAGTTCCGTATGAATGGCTGTCCATCGAAGAATTGAAAAAATGGATAATGTTCGAGAACAAAACTGAGTCGCTGAAGGAAGTGCCAGACTTATATTTTTACGAACTGGCCAATATTTTTTTTGACAAGTAAGTTGCCGATAAATAAATTTTTCAGTTACAAAGATGTGGAGTGGAAAGAAATTCAAACTTTGAAAAAACTCAACGACCAAGCATTGTTGATGATAAAAAAGGAGATTATGAAACATTTCGAAGTGCTTACGCAGCTGCGAAAACAAAAAATCACCAAATGTAAGTGTCGAATCCAAAAATTTATAGATAACAAAATTTTCACAAAAAATTATTACATTAACGTAAGTTAACTGACTTAACTAAAATTAGGCCACCAATATTGCGGCGTTCGAACGGCCTCTCATTCAAACTGAAGTGGCAAATTATGTTCGTTCAACGGACGCGTCCAACGAACCAATGTCTCTGACGCTGAATCAGCTCTTGAAGGACGAATTAAAAATTAGTGAACCGTTCGAAAAACACTCAGACTGTAGGTTTTATTAATTAAATAATTATAGATTTAAAAAAATTAAGAGTAGATTGCAAATTAAACAACGAAAACGCCGTTGTAAACGTGGAAAACAAGTAGATACGCAACGCTTCGACTTTTCAGTCAATGAACCTGACATATGCGAACTTGTTTTGGGCATTTTGCGTTTTCCTAACACCCATTTTGGTGTCTGCCAGGTTAATGGTTGATGACGGGAAAAATAAGTTTTCCAAAATCCGCTTTAAGAAAAACAAAAAGCAAAATCCGCTTTCCCCTATTGGAGACGACAAAGACGTGTTCGACATGACGATGAAGCCAACGGGCTTTGAGCTCACCAACTCTCAGGGAAACAAAATTTCAATTTCGAAACATGAGACGGTTAACATCGACCGTCTCTACGTCAAAGACAACGTTAATGTGAATTCCAGCAACATTTTTCCTTGGAAAGTCGTTTTCGAAGACCACTTCGAGACTGAGTTTGCCAACTACAGTTTCCAGGATGTGTCAAACTGCCACAATCAGCTGAACATTTTTTTGGGAGGCCCTTGTTTGCTGGGCGGGCAGAAAAGCGTTCGAAAAACGGCAGAACTGCCGTTCCATCGATTCGTTCGTCTGCGTGGTTTAGTTCATTTTTTCGACAAATGGAAAAATAATCAGTTTGCAATTAAAATAGATGGAACTCCGGTGAAAGCTTTGACTCACAGCTGGTGTACGAAAAAAAATGAAAAAGAATGTTTTGAAAACGGAATCAACGTCTGCGGGAACCTGTACCCCGACAGGATGTCGAACAACTTTGACGTCATAGTGGCTCATTCCAAATCTACAATCGAGATTGAATTTTCTACCGACCTCAATGAAACTGACAATTGCTTGGCGTCGTGGGGTCTGGACGACATTTCGCTGACTATTGCGTAGCTAATTTATGATGTGACTCAAATTGTATTCTTTAATTTTGTTGATGAAACTAATGATTTCATCTCTAGTTTGTGGGCCCTCTTCGTTTCCCATGCTGAACCGCTCAAAGTTAGTTATGTTGGACAGCTGCGTGAAGTAATCGAGCGGAAAAACAATGTTTGGCTCGATATTACTGTTTATCGAAGAAAACTTTTCAGTCATTTCCTTGTAAATCTGCATTATAATTCGATCTTTGTATTGCTTAGTGAGCTCGTAACCGTCTTTTTTGATAGAACATTGAGACGCTTCAATGCAAAAATCGATCGAAGCCCAGTTGCTATGAAATTTGCTCCAGACTTCGTCGTAGTTTGACGACGAAAGTAGAACGCGATCAAAACTCAAATTATATATGGCTTCAGTATTTACTTTTTGCTGTGTATCCACATAAGTCGTGTAGTAAGTTTCTGCAAAACGTCAAATGTATCGGACTTACGATTTTCGTCTAACTCCTCGTTGTATACATAAACCCTGCCTTCGTTGTCTGTAAAATTGCTGAAATCTTCATTCATTTAGAACGTTGAATCCTTAAAATTCAGACAAATATAAAAATTTAATTCAAATAATTGATGCTATTTGGCAACAATTTGTCCTTGCTCATTAAAGTGCCGGTTGAACTTTTATTAATAACGTTTAAGTGGTAGTGGCAACTTACGTCATTTTTCATCGTGTCACACAAACTGGTTGTGATAACTTGGCACTTCAGCTTTGTAAGGAACTCAGTAAAAATAGCTTTGTTTGTATAGTCCAGTGCTGAATCAGCTTCATCAAATATGAAAACGCAAACAGCATGAATATAGTTCGCTATTATAAAGCACAGCCCTAAAAGCGTCCGCTGCCCAGCACTTAGGGTGCTGACAGCGGAAATGTTTTGTTTGTTGTCAAGTAGCGCAAGCTCTGACACCTGCCCATTCTCATCAACTTTTAAATCTATAATGTAATTGTTCAAATCTAAAGTCAGCATCAGTTTGTTGAACTTATCCTGAGCGAGTTCACAATAAAACTTTACAAACATGGTGTTGATTTCTAAAATGCTATTAAAAATTTCTGCAGCCCGCATTAACTGTTTACTAAGCACATCAAACTCCGCATACAATTTTTTTATGTGACTTTCGTTAGATTTCAATTGAGTGCTGCTCACGCTGGTGCTGTTGCTAATTGAAAATATTTTGTTTTTCAAAAACTGACGAATCTCAACTAATTGAGTCATAGTTAAGCTAAACAAAATATCTAGTATGTTTTGTTTAGTTTTTTCATTCATGGTAAATCTGACATTTTCCCCCAAAACGTGTTTAATATTTTCTATAGACTCGTCAGTCAATTCGTTTTCAAGCATGTTTACTTGTTTTGCGAAATACTTGTCAAACATTATACATTGAGTTTCTATTTGCTGAATTTCTGTTTGCAACTTTGCTTGTCTTTCTAAGTAATATATTTTGTCAACGTTGTTTTTATAGTCCTGCAATTCTGGGCCAGACTTTTTCTTCAAGTCTTTTTTATTGAGAGCAACAAGTTCTTCGCTGAACTTATGCTTTAGTTTTTTTATTTTTACTTGATAGTTTTTGAGTTCGTCCATTTGTTTTACATTTTTCAATAACAAAAATTGATCTTCTTCATGAGTTAAAAGCTTGCTGTAGGACTTTTTCCACTGTTGTATCTCTAATTCTGATTTACGGATTTGTTTATCTAGTTTTTTGTGCAGAGAAATTTTTTCATTGAGACTCATTTCATCAGTCGAACGTGAAAAGCTCAAGTCAGACCTGATCTCACTTGTTATACTTTTTGAAGTTTTCTGAAGTGCCTCGTCTAATTGCGTTTCATTATCAGACACTAGTTCATTGTTCAACATTGGTAAATTTAGCTTGAAACAATTTTTCAATGCTTGCCAAACCTTGAATTTTTTCAAGTTGTGTTTTTTAAAATCATTGAAGGGTCTCAAAACACAATTTCGATCGAGAATCGTGCCATCCTCTATAACACAGCTATACCAGTCGAACTGGGAAACGATTTCATAGGCCACTTCAAGTGAAGGAACAAAAATATAATTTTTGACTAAATCTCTCAAAACAATGTTAATGCTTTCGTCAACAGAATTACTTATAACTGAGCTTAAAGAGAAACAGTTGTTACTGATATTAGTAGAAATGAAATGTAAATCTTGTTGAAACTTTACCTCTGCACAAACAACTGTAGCCAAATACGATTCTAAGCACAATACATTCGTGTATTTAAGCAAACTATTCTCAGTTCGACAATTCAATACTTCAGAAACGTTAGATTTCTTTCTTACAACAAAAGCTAGAAAGTAGTTGTTTAATGCAGAAATTATAGCTTGCTCGTACATTTTTTCACAGTTAATGTGCCAAAACAACGGACCAACAAATTTTTCATTTGTTATTATCGCTGAATAATTCAACGTCTTTAGTTGAATAAGGGAAACTTCAGGGCAAAGTGTAGCAAAAACATTCTCAGTAAACTTGTGATAGTTATACCCCACAGAAGAAAGGTAAGCATTTACGCAATTAGTTTTTTCAAAGTTTTTTGTTCTTTCTAAATTAAATTTAGACAAATTTTCAAATTTTCTTTTGATTCGAATATTTAATTTTCCCGTGCAGATCTTAGACGCGGTCGAGTTATTATTGCAATCATCTCGATTACAATCGTTTAAAAAGTTTGTTTTTTTACCTTCCAGTGATTTTTGTAATTTTTTTTTTTCGTCGATCAATATTTCGAATTTTCGTTTCAGCCTGCCATACTCGTTCAGCTCTGGTCTGTTTAGTTTTCGAGTTATTTCAGAATTTTTCTTTTGAATTTTTTTTAACTCGCTTTCAATCGCTTCATTAATGGTGTTCAGTTCTTTTATCTGTTGCTTGATCTTATTGACCCCAGCTGTTAGTTCTTGACTATCTAAATGTATAACTAGTTTATCAGAAGGCGTCGGAGTTTTTTCCTCGTTAAGCAAAGTTATTTTATCATATTCCACTTTTAAGGAGATAAGTCTATTGTTTAAAACTGAGTGATTTTTTTTTTCAACCGCTAATTCAATTAGTTTCATAAATTTTTTTGAACAATCCAGTATTTGAATCTCATCGACTCTACACAAGTTATTTTCGCTAACTAGTAGCATCAATGGAGCATAGATGTTTTTTTTTAAGTTCGCAAAAGAACTCTCGACCAACTGAGTTATATGTTTTAAACTTTTCAACGAGTTATTGACTTCTGTCGTCAAATTATACGTCAAAGTACAAGGGAACGAAAACAATTTTAAATACGACGTTGACCAGTTGGGAAACTTAGTAGCCATGTTTTGCTTTATGATTACTATATGGTTCCGTAGCTTTTTACAAATCTTCTCAAATGATGCACGGGTTATCTCTACGTTATTTTCGTAAAATTTTTCGCTCTGGGTTTCCAACAATGTAAAATATCTCTTCAAAACGACACGAGAAATGCTATCTCTTGATGAATTCTGGTTAAATTCGAAACAAACTTCCACATAACCGCTAGAAACCGGCAACTCACTACCTCGATGCAAAACATTTTGAGCTGAGAACTCTTTTTCAGATTCATTTATGAATAAAGATATTGCATTTATCAGTGTTGACTTCCCCGTGCCATTTGTGCCCGTTACCAAGTTGATAAACTCAGACCAGTCAAACCTTGTTCTGTTTTTATACGATTTATAACCTGATAATTCTATATATATAAATTTTATCACCATGAATTACATGTCTTAATTAATGAATAATTCGTTCTAAGCACACAAAAAACTAATTTAATATTTTAGGGTCAGAGCCCAAATCTCCTTTACTCGAATTCGACTTACACAAACGGTCACAACGTCTCCATAAACTATCAATAAACCAACTAATTAATAGATCTAGCCTTTTGCATAATAGTAGGGTTTGATTTATTTATTTGATTTCTAAAAAACAAAAGTTTTGAGTAGTTGGCACTGTACGCAAAACTGTTGTAGTTTTGTGATTTACGCGGCACAACTACTATGGCCTCGTTTTGATTCGAATTCATCAAAACAACATCGAAAACGCCTTTTTTGACTCTTTCTCTGATGACTGTACCTGGGCTAGGGTTGAAAATTATTGAGTATTTCCAAGTTATAAATGTCATCAGAAAGTAAATCACTACAATTAAAAATCCAGTTTGCGCGTACACTGAGGTAAATAGTATGGAATAACTAAAGTCTAGTCCCTTCAAAAAGGAAGTGGCGTAACAGCCTAAGACGAAAGATCCTATATTAAGTATCCAAGCTTCCACGATTAAATAGTTAATTCCGTGCGTGAAGGGAATCGGAATAATGTTCGCAATCATAATCGTAACTAAAAGCGCCTCGATACCCAAACTCAACCATGTTGAGTTTATTGACGATGAATAAGTCAACCCTGTTGATGAACCCAACTTGTATAATAAAATGAAGACCAAGAACGAAATGAAGAAACTGACGAATGTGTAAACTTTATACCTTCTAAAAGACAAGTACTTTGACTTTTTTTGACTATTATTAATTGGGTAGAGTGATGCACATTTTACAAACAAATAAGCCGGAAACGGTTTGTCGTATAGCGCTATTGCTAAAAGAATCCAAGGAGTAAAAGTCACATTGTAAAATTGATTTAACAACGGATGGTACACGCTCGATCCAGATGCTCCCGTTGCTATGCTAAGATAGAAGTTAGCAAAAGCGAAAATGAAACTTTTGAAAAAGCTCAAGTAGGTTAGATCAATATTTTTGCGATGAAATTGATGTCCATAATAAAGTAAGAGTTTTCTCAGATAGCAGAAATTTGGTATCGAAACATCGCTAATTCTAGCCGCCTGAGAACCATCTAACGACTGTATTCCCACTCCAACATCTGCCTGAACAATCATACTTGCATCGTTTGCACCGTCTCCCACCGCTAAACTCGTTAAATTTGGTTCCGGACAATACTTTTTACACTTCTCGATTAATTTGGCTTTTTGAATCGGCGTGAGACGACAAGCTATGACTGATTTGGCTAGATAGGCCAACCCAAAAAAAAATTTAGTCGTTTCTTCGTCAGACAGAATGGCAGACAAACTGTCGCCGTTAATTGTAATTGATATCGAGGTATACTGCTCGACAACGTTGTTAATTTGCTCGAAACTACCCGTGGTATTACTTTTGGAAGACAAAGAATCAGGAGTGTTTATTTCAGAATCTTGTTGATCCATAATCATACTAATCTTCTGTTTAAGTGTCTCTTTAGAATTAGTTTTACACAATACGGACGAGAATAAGTGAGACGAACTTTTATTTTTCTCACGAGAAGAACTATTAAAATAACTTGTATACACGTTTATCAGGTAATTTATTTCTTCTTTCTTCAGCTTGTGCTGCTGAATTTTGCCATTTATTGGAGCATTTACCAAAATATTCTCGGGAATGTTCGCTAAAATTTGCAAAAAATCATTTGAAGACATGTACCTGATTTTTTTATTTTCAGTAGAAACAATTTTGGCTTGATCGTCAAACTCACTTTTGGAAGAAAATAATTTTGAGCCTTCACCGTATTCTAACTTTGACTTTGCCTTTCTAAGTTTGTTTGCACTTTGGCAAACGAAATTTTTGGTCTTAGCGTCATTTGATTCACCCGAGGTGGTTTTTTTTAATTCGGCCAGCTTACCAAGGTTCAAAAATGTCTCATCTTCATCCTTTAAAAAAGCAATAGAGGCTAGCTGACCAGCAATAATAAATGCCATCGTTTCTTCCATTGTTTTTCTAAGTTCGTCCAAAGACGAGTCTACTAACATGATATTATTCGTTGTCGGCTTGATGATACTCGAACTTCTTGCAATTGCTAAAGCGGTATCTACTTTATCACCTGTTAACACCCAGAATTTTATGCCTGCATTTTGAAAACTTTGAATAACTTCAGGAACATCGTCGTGCAGTTTGTCATCAATACCGGTGCATCCTACATATTCTAGAGATTTTTCTAATGAAGAATAAATAGACTGGATATGATCTTCCACACCGTTTGAAAACTTTGCTTCCATCAATTTCTTTTGGAACTGATTGAGTTCTTCACTAGATATAATCCGATAAGCAAGAACTAAAGTCCTTAAACCTCGAGAAGCTAAGTCACTGAGGTATTTCTTAGCTTTAGCTTTTTTTTGATGGCTGCTTTTTTCAGTCAAATTAGACAATATTGCCGAATCCGCACCTTTAGTTAACAACACGGTGTTCATTTGATTGTCGACAGTTATAACACTCATGCATTTTCTGAAACTATCAAACTCTAATATTTCTATTACTGGAAACAACAGTGTAGGAAATATAGTAAAATCGTTATACTCCGCTTCTTTAGATTGAACATAGTCGAGTTGCTCGTAATCTAAAAATACTGGCAATAAGTTTTTGCACAAAATACAAATTTCAATTGTGTTTAAATTTGGTCTGTCGATAAACTCAATTCCAAAGTGTTTCGCCGCAGCGATTATTGCCAGCTCGTCAGCGGAACTTGCGTCATGGTCTATTTCATTTGTATATTCCGCTTTAGCAAAACCAATTTGAATTCCAAATTTTTTTGGATTTATATTTACAGGCTCTTCTGTACGAATGAAATTGTTTTTTTTTTTTGGCAGTAGTGTGTGACAAAGCGCTAATATCATTAAAAATCTTTTGAACACTTCTTTATTAATTTTGTTTTTCATATACAAAGCTCTAATGTAACTAGCATCAAAGTTAACGTATACATTGGGGTTTGTACGAATTTTTTCAACGTTGATTTGAGAGTGAAAAGCACTTTTTTGCTGTAAAATATAAAATTTTCGCTCTAAATTCAAGAGATATTTCAGACTCGTAAATGACTCGCGACCATCTGTCTTGTTATTTTCTGGAAACGCATTATCACTAAATCTATTATCCTTAACAGAACTGAATAATTGATCTAGTTCGCTAGTTGAATCGAACCTTGGATCGTTCACGTAAAAAAAATCGTCGAGAACGATTCCCTGCAGCTGCATAATGTTTTTTGTAAGTGTTCCAGTTTTATCTGAAAATATATGTGTAATATTCCCCAAATATTCGACGATTGATAAATTTTTTATTTCAATGTCTTTCATTTCCTCATCATTTTTTAAATGTCGGTGTTGGCACGCTCTCAAAATTTCAATTTCAACCACAATCGATATTGGTGTCATAGTACTAAGCGAAACTAGATGTCGTAAAAAGGAGTATCCAAACGCTACCGCGTATCCAGTATAAGAATTTCGTAGTTCAATAAGCGACCCAGTGTTTAAATACCAAGCATGAGTAAAGGTACTAATTATGAAATAAACATACATAGACGCTGCGAGCGTGCATAAAAGAATCTCTAGCACAATTGAAAATCTGATACATTTGCCAATCAACAAAATTAATAAAGATTTCTTATATCTAGCCTTATAAGTATTCTGAAAAATCTTAGTTTTGTTTCCAGTATAAACTACTAAGCCGATTGCCTTTTCTGTTGCAACTATTTTGGTCCCTCTAGGAATAAAATTATTAAAGTCGACTCGATAAGACTTGACTGCTTTTTTTGCCCATTCCAAGTAAGGTTCACCATTAAATTTTTTTTTATTAGACCTGCGATCTTTGATATATTGAATAGGTTTGTACCAGCGTTTAGCGCGAGAATTTTTTGTATTGTAAACTATGTCAGCGTTAGAGCTTCGTATTTGTAAAAATCCATTATTATCCAAAACATCCACGCCATTTTTTTGCGCTGAAGAATTATTGTCCACTAAGGGAGTAATACTTATGCGTGCTCGAAAACTAGATATAACACTGCTAACAACTGAATAAACACATCTAATGTCGTAGTTAGCAATCAAATTATTAGAAAAGTCTGGTATACAGGACTTCACTTTAATATTCGATTCGCCATCAAGTTGTACTGTGTTTATATATACTGCATTACTGGGTTCTGAAGAAATCAAGAGTACAATGTCGGCCGGAACTTCTTGGTCTTGATGCAAACAAATAATGTCGCCAGGTTTAAGTTTCCAATTTTCAATCAACATCCATTCTCTTCGATTTGAGCACAGCTTGTATATCAACTTTTGATTTTCGATCTTATCCATTCTGTGTCTTTTGATTTCTTCCCATGCTTCTCGTATCACAGAAAGTAATACAACAAACATAAGAGGAATGAAGTTCAATACTTGGTAGTTGGTTTGTTGCAGTATGGGAAACAACTGGATGAAGTTAAAAAACAAAAAAATGACGTTTAGTTCTGTTTTTAAACTTAACAATATCAAAATGAAAAACATATTCCAGTATTTGAATTTTGCAGTAGTTATTTTATTATTCCATGAATGTAATTTAGCCTGCACATTACCAACGGTATAAGGTTGTACATTATGTAAGGCATAAATTAATAAATAATCTGGATTTCTGACTTCTTCTTCTAACATATTATGAGCTTCTTCGTCTTCTCTCTTTTGGCAATTGTTCAAATAATTAACCATTTCTGGGTTGAACGTACAGACAGAAGAAGAATTAAATTCTTCATTTTCATTAATTATGAAATCAAAACCTTCAGAGGATCGAATCAGATTGTTGTTAACATGGACACAAGGCATTGTAATAGTTTCTACATCCAACGATTCATCTTGAATGCTACCCACATTATTCAAACTCGCCTTCCGATCTGATAAATCAGTTTCTAGAAAGTTCATAAACTAGTCATATGTAATACGCAAGAAATCTAATATTAAAAAGTGTGATAAATTTTTATAACGAGTGTTTGTGACGTCATTAATGTTCTAAAAAAGCACCATTATTTTTATAAATATATGAAAAGTAATAAATCCAGAAATAATGATTACAAAAACTCGGTGTCTAAATACTGTATAATCGAACTAAATGCTCCGTTTATTTTATAGAAAACTTACGAGTTTTCCGTAAACTTATTTTTTTATGAATAGTTATTCTCGCAGAAGTGTGGAAGCAAACCAAAGTGTTGGCTTAAATCATATTGTTTTTAAATATGTGTCACCAAACGGATGTAGTGGTGATCAATATCCAAAACGTCGCAATATTTTATTAAATTTTGACGTCATAAATTTAAAAAACAGAAAAATAGCATTTCATCAAAAACAGTTGCTGAACCTGAAAAACAAAACTATAAATCAAAATACCAACATTGAATTAGTTTTGTTAGAAATTAATAAACTAAAAAACTCACAAATCATAGCATGTTGTAACAAAAATAATGAACTCGGCTTTGTTGTCGTTCACGATGATATAATTAAAAAAATATTAAAAAAAAACTGTCAGTTTGCAAAAATTATATGTTTTCAATACAACATTAGCCAGCTTAACCACATAAAAAATCAATATGTAGTTTGGAGTTTGCTTCAGGAATTAGTAGAATAATCAAACTAAATTTAAAATGCAAACAGAAGAAGAGACCGGGTTAGAGCTGTTTGAAAAACAAATTCTTGCCGACATAGACGAAAGTTATTTATCAATAATTAAACAAAAGGTAATCGAACTCTCAGACAACAGTCCAATAAAATTGTTGTACAATGAACTGAAACAAAAAAAAAAAATATTTCCGCCAGTTGATAAGGTGTTTCAAGCTTTAAGACTGACTAAGTTCAATGATGTCAAAGTAATAATTGTAGGTCAAGACCCATATCATGATGAAAACCAGGCCAATGGTTTGGCGTTTAGTGTTAATAACGGAACGTGCAAATTCCCTCCCTCACTCAAAAGAATTTTGAGAGAAGCATGTGTGACCGATTTAAATAACGGCGATCTTACGAATTGGGCAAAACAAGGAGTTTTACTTTTGAATTCCATATTAACTGTTCAAGCACACAAAGCTTTTTCTCATCATTTCATGAATTGGGAAAGTATCACAAACGGCATAATCTATAGCCTAAGTAAAGACACCAATGATCGAAGTTTGGTGTTTTTATTATGGGGCGCGAAAGCTCAAGAAAAGAAAAAATTTATAGATACAAGAAAACATTACATTGTGCTTAACTCCCACCCAAGCCCACTCTGCACGAAAGGCGATTTTATTGGGTGTAGATGTTTTCAAAAAGCGAACGATTTTTTGATTGCGCAAGGATTAAAACCTATAGACTGGAATAATTCTAGCATTAGTGCCAATAATAATCTTTTTAATAAGCAATCAAGTGAGCAAGCCGCTTTGTATGAGAAAAAAGATAATTTGGATCAGGTTAACACTAATGGTTCAGAAGTAAACGAAAATACGGTCATTTTGAAGTTAAACACTCCAGATTATTTAACGGCTGTGCTAAATCCGCTAGCGTTTCCCGTTAAAAAACTAGTGAAACGTAGATTTAACGCATGTGTTGCTTTTAAATAATAATAAATAATTTATTACTTTTTATTTTATGTTGATAAAATAGCTTGAGATTATTAGAAATTTAGCTATACAAAGTAAAAATGGACGTTCAAGTGAAGTTTGAACGACCAAACGTAGTTTACGACAAGGTCGACGTCCGATTTAAAAAGTATCAGCGTCTTTTCAGTATTACAGATGACGAATTGATCAACTATTTCCGAAACTTCGTTAGGGACGCAACATCAGCTGTGGTTGAGCCCAACAGCTCTAAAGGTCTGCAATACTACGACACGTTCATTTTATCTTCAAGTAAAGGAAATGAACGAGGTACTTTTTACATTATCACATTTGATTCGTCAGGGTTAGAAGTAAGCAAGGTACACCTAAAAGGACGAAGACAGTACTCGTTGAAAAACCATGTTTTTTCAATTGAAGAATTCAACGAACGCCTTCCTTATTCCAACGGAATTAAAGACGCGCAGGTAACTGCAACGGAGTTTTTCGACTGCATTGCTATGTTTGTGAGGGAATTTATGATAGAATGTGGTGATTTAAATTTAGATTCGGAAACTGCAGAAGAGCGCGCATTTTCTTGTGGTGTCAGTTTTGGGTTTGCTTTGGAGAAATATGACCTTGAAACAGGTACATTGATAGATTGGTCTAAAGGTTTTGAAACAGGACGCGCTACAAACGATCCAGTGGAACGATCTGCCGACATAACCGAGTTTTTGATTGCAGCATTTGAAAGAAAACAAATACCACTGGAAATTTCGACGTTGACAAATGACACGCCTTCGGTACTTATGTCCAGCAACTACTGCAATGACAGCAAGTCGCCAAGATGTACAATAGGAGTTTCATTAAGTGACGGAATTAACTTGTGCTACGTTGAACGCGCCAGTAAGAGACACGGTTACACAGGTTTTGTGTTAGTGACAGAATGTGGGTCTTACACAGCTTTCAAACGTAACATTATTGATTTGCAAATTGATTGTTTCGACAGCAACAAAGGTAAACAGCTTGCTGAAAAAATGATAGCGGGGTTGTACATTCCGGAGTTGTGTAGACGAACATTACTCCGCATTTTCCGCGCAGACAGTCCAGAATTGCTTTGGTCGTTTGGTGTCTTAACTCTTGAGGCATGTTGTGCGGTAGCATACGACGAAAGTCCGAATTTTGAGCAGGCGCAACAAATGACTGCCATTATGCTTGACAAAAAAATAACCGATTTAGAATCATTAAAAATCATTCGAGACATCTTCAGAGTGGTACTCACGCGTTCAGCTAAGCTGTTTTCAGTTATAATCGCCGGATACGCCAGCATGTCTGGTAAGCTACAGCCAGCCGTTGGTGGCGTTACAATAGGTATTTGCGGAGAACTATTTGCAAATCACCCCGAATATCAAGCAGAAGTCAAGAGAAACCTTGTCACGTTACTCGGGCCAGTAATCAGCAACCTAGTTCATTTCCACGTCCAGCCAAACGCAACTACAATAGGAACGGCCGTACTCGTGGCCAACGCACAATCGCTAGGCAGTTTCAGATCTTATTCGTTCTTTTAAGACTTATAAACTTGTGTTTTTAACCTTTAATAAATATTTGAAAATCTTAGTTTTATAATGGTATATATCGTTTTAAAATCAATAAACGTCTAGATGCCGATCAAGAAGCTTATTTGAGCCTTAACAAATTTCTCACTGGCTACTCAAATAAATAGTTCGAAAGGTGCGCCGTTGGAAAAATTATATCATCTTTATGAATAAAAACGCAGCACTAATTCAAGATACTGAGTTGATTTGGGTTATTGAAGAAATTGAAACAATTTTGCATCTCAACGAAGAAGAAAAAATTCATATAATCAATGTATTGTTCTCTAACTTCATCAGGACATTTGTAAATTTGGAGAGATTTCTTAAAAGCGACAACACAGGTATTTTGCATCCAGTTATTATCAACGCTTTACGCCTAGCTGTCAACGATCGGAATGCGTTTTTAGACGCCCAATGCCGCGACGACTTGGTCATTTCAGTGGCCAACCCCAAGACGTTTTTGCATGGCGCTGTTTTCGTTCACAGACTCGTTTTAGGCAACGACCAAACAAGTGCTTTTATAGTGCAAACCGTTTGTCTAGACGTGACAGATAAAATGCCTGTCAAGGAACTGTTTAAGCTTTTGTCGATCCACTTCAATATCGAGCCACACTTGCTGCAAGTGTTTACAGAGAACATGCTGGAGAACAAACTTGGCCTAATTAATGCAATTAACAAAGATGAAGAGTTTATATTTCAACAATGGAAAAACTCTCTAGTGATCCTTTCCAACCAAACATACTGTAAGTAACTGCGCACGCACAACAATAATTTTTGTAGACAACGACTATAAAGTCAGGACGCTCGATAGTTTAGGCATTCACGCAGGAAGCGAAATTTTCGTGATACCTGGATATATCAACGACACTACGGGTTTGAAACTAGCTATCGCACTCACATCAAGTTTGAAAATGAAAGACTCCAGTATTTTTATTCGAGTACCGCTTCCAGAAGAAATTGTTAAAAAAATTAATAATTTCACAGCTAATGACTACGCACCTGAACAAATATATGACGAAACAAATGACGATGTCTTAATTGAATCCCCTAAATCTAGAAAAAGCGAGTTAGCTCAAAGACTCGCCGAAGATCAGTTTTCACAAGAACTGGTAAATTCGACTTATAACTCCGATTTCTACGGACCTGTAAATGCACGTTTCAACCAAGGAAAAAATAAAAACTATAATTATCCTATTTGATATTGTAACACTGTTTTTCTCTGATCTGCATACAAATTATATTATATACGCTAATTCTTTTATCTCGTTATTTAGTCTCGTGAAACCAAAATATATTTCCCCGTCAAAAATTTAATTTTTTTTCATGTCAGGAGTATGTTTTTGCTAGTTACTCTAAAATATGAGTCTTCGATATCTTGTGAATTTGCAGCCGCCAATGTCGAAGAATTGTTGACTTACCTTAAACACCAAGCTGAAATTAAATTTATCGACCGTGTAATTAATGAAATTGGACTTGTTGTTAATGTTTTGGACCTTCATATCAAAGAAACTCTGCCGATTCAAAGTTCCAATGACGGACGGCCGTGGTTTAGACAGGAAGCCGATCTCATCGTATTTAAGCCGTCGGTCAATTCCATTCTAACCGTCATCATAGATTCTTGTGATCGTACGGGCATAAACCTGCGAATTGCGAATTTCAAAAACATTAAAGTGCCTATTGAGTTTTTGCCAGCAAACACTCAATACAACGACGAATACGAAAATTTCATCTGGAACTACGATTCAAAGACGCATTTAATTTATGAAAAAAATCTGATTTGCAGAGTTAAGGTAATCGATGTTATTTTCAATAATGATAATACCGAAACCAAAACAAACTTTGCTCCCATGTCAATCTTAGTAAGTTTTTCTATTCTGAATATTCTTAGGGTTCATTCGACGATTCGGGATTGGGATGCATCGATTGGTGGTGATTTTAGTGCACAGTTTCAAATAATACGTTATTTCCCTCTATTTATCACGAAAAATTCTTCACTAATTTTGTTTTCTTCTGGCTTCTTCACGTTTGAATGGGCAAACGTCGATTTAATTAAATTAGCCAACTCTACATCTGTTAAATTGGAATTCTTGGCTTTCAAACAATCCGTGGTGACATGACCCATATCGCCGCAGAATCCACAAACGAGCTCAACCTTTTTGTACGAAACAATATTGAGATTCGGACAAGTGAAACTGTAATGCCCAAGTTCTCCACATGCTGTACACCGGGCAGTGCTCTTGTTTATTGCCATTCCAGAAGCGGTGTTTATTAATTGGTCAGTGTTTGAAGAAAGCGAAATCAGTTGCTTCAAACCTTTTTGTTTGTATTCGTTATGTATAGGGTGAGTTGGATCCAGCAATGGGTCTAATAGCTCAACAGCTTTATCTACTTTTTCAATAGTGTCCGCAGTTATATGAATGTGCAGAGGCATTTCAGCCTCTAATAACGACTGAATATCAGCTTTCCGCAAATCACATTGACTTCCCGCGCCTCTAATGCTAATTTGCGCGCCAGACTCAAGCTCTAAACGCTTGTGATTACAACCTTTTGGTCCAATCAACAGCCCCATGAAATTATAATCCGGATATTCGTCTACAGGAATGATAATTCGGCGTACTCGCCGCTGGTTTCTTAGTTCTAAGCACGAAGCCAGAACCACATTCTTCAATTCCAATTGGTTCACAACTCGTAGCTGTTCATCTAACCTGTGTTGCCTCAATAAGGTTTCATTCTTCGTGTACTCTGAACTGTTTGTTTTCAGATTCTTATAAGAAAACTTGGAGTCGCATAAAATCGAATCCATCGGATCGTTAAACGCCAATTCTTGATTTATTTCATCAAGTCTCATTTGTAACATCATTATATCGACTGATTTTTTATCAAATATTTTAGGAACGTCCGCTATTACAACCGGAACGTATTGGTCCCTGTGCGTTATATTTGTGTTATGTTCGTTTATCGTTTCATATTGCTGTGAAGATTCCCACCGTGTCTGCAGTAAAGAAGCTTTTTTTATTCGCTCAAAAGGCACACATTCATTTGCGATTGAATATTTACTCATTTCTAATTACTTCACAAATAAATTTTAAAAACATTCATTAATGATCTTTCTCAGCTCAAATACAATATACTAAATAGTTATAACGTAACTTAAAATCAAACGGTTGAGCTTTGCAGCTAGTCTAATAATTATTACACCATATTAATTATGCTCTAATTATAAGATAGAATTTCTTTCGCGAAAAAAAATTGCGATTAGCTATTGCACGTAAACTATTTTATCATATAATAAAGATTTGACTTGCTCAGACGAACGTAACCAGTCAGAAAACCTTGTAGTTACTAATACAAAAACTTTCTCTTGCGTAGTATCGTCTGCGTTTTTCAGCATTTTAAATATTTTTTCCAAGACTTGCTGACCTTTTCTCCGCGATTTTTGAATTGCGCTGACGTACTCACGTGGTAACGCTAGATCATTAGATTTTGTAACCGATAAATCACACAAAGTAAACTTAGACAATGGCAACAATGTAGCAGCACAAATTATCTTTTCGCTTTCTTCGCATGCAGACAGGAAAAGAGGAGTTTTAAATGAGTTAACAGTATTTTCGAAGATTTTAAATTCGGTGCCTTTTAGCTTTTTTAAATGGTTTTCTATAACTACGTTAAATGGAGCAAATTTGAGATTTTTAGTTTCATTTAAGATCATTGGTTTCGTCATTGTGTTAACAAATAGCGTCGTATCATGCGTTTTTGACAGTTCTAAAAGCGTAGCACAACCATGGACAGTAAGGTTTTTAGAATTTACAACTTTGATTTTCCCCTTAACTACTGAAAAAATAAACGCGCAACCATTACAATTGTTGATGACAATTTCTTTAACTGCATAAGTCACGAAAATAGTTGAACGACGACAATTCATGAACAACAGCAGATTTTTTGAATTCGAGCCTCCGATTATCTTTGTGCTGTTTTCAAATGAAAACATTTTAGTAATATATGAACTAGAATTTATAGGAGCGTTTTTCAAGAGTTTGTGACTTTCTACTTCATCTATGAAGTTTTTTGAAATAGCTAAATCAACTGGGTTGCAAAGATCAAGTCTGAACGCTGATTGCAAGATAGAGTCTAAATCTTTTATTCTCACAAAGTTATCGATCAAAACCGTTTCTTGCACAAGCAACTTTTTTATATAATCTTCAAATTCGCTACATAAATGGTTTGGTTTCAAATTGACGCCAGAAAAAAAAAATCCTAGGTATTTTAAATTACTAAGCGGAAACGTGTTGCTAGTACAAGTTTTAAAGTTAAAATTGATCATCATAATGATTATAGGTAGTGCGTTTTGAATCTCTGCAAGCAGAGATGTTAACAATTCTTTTTTTTGTTTGGTTTCAAACATAAAATTTGCTGGTCTAGGGGTGAGTGCCGTGTTAAGAATTCTAGGCGTTAAAGTATTAGAACTCCCCATTTCGATAAAATTGGGCATCTGTTGCGTTGAAACAGTTACTTCGTCTACTGGTTTATGGAATTGATTAATGCGTTTTTTCAGAAACGATAAATAAATTGAAAGCAAAAAATATCTAACTTCAACTGAAACAGTATAATATAAATTGTTATACAACTCGCCGGCTTTATTTTCATTTTTTATATTTTGAAGGCGAGTAAGTGAGTTTATTTTAAGATTCTTTGTTATTTCAATGTCAGGCAACTGTTTAAATTTGATGCAGTTTGAAAGTTGATTAGTTTCCTGAAGGTCTAATAAAATATGCACTAATTTGAGCCACACGATTTCTTTTGTTGCCGCATCTATTTCAAATGCCGTGGAAATGAAATCCATCCATTCGTTATACGTAATGAACAAGGGTTTGTTGGCGTTTCTCCGTAAATTTAGCGTATTCGACACACAGGAAGAACCCAAAAATTTACTGATGCCACTGTCTAAATTAATTTTGCTAAATAAATCTATTGAAATACTGTTAATCAAGTCTCCACACCAGTGAAGAAATAAGGAATCATTGATCTCTTGAGTCAAAGAAACCAATAAATCATCGATGACATCTAATCTTAATCTAAAGTTCATGTTGCTAAAAAATTCTTTTTTTTTACATTCGTTAGCGCGCATCTCAATAAGTTATCAAAAAAATAGTGCTCCACACGAAACTCAATCGATCCATAAATCAAAAAAAACTTGATCAATTCCAAAAATCATGTACGCAAAATACAGTAATCGTCGACAAAAATAATATTTGTACAATTATAAAAATGTTTTTTTTTATTTCTAGGGCCAATTAGTTTAGCATCTAAACAGACTATGCAATATATTTGAGACTTTTTTTGATGACAGCATAGCTAGCGAAAATGATGCGTGAATTGAGCTTATATAAAATTGCAAAGTATCAGGACTATTACTGTAAGTTAAATTTAGCTACCACATGTCGTAGACAGCAGAATTGTTCAGAGTTTTTTGGAGTTAATCGAAGAAGTTCGCAGCAGTGATTTTAGTGTTTTGCAACTTATGTTGGACAGTGAATATAAATTTGGACTCAGATCTGGTTTGGAGTCTGCAGACGTCAAGGTGAAAAAACTAGAGCTAGAAATCAATAAATCTAAGTTAATCATATGTAACCTGACACAAGAGCGATTCATATTGAAGGCGCAGTTGGAAGACACAAAAAAACATTTACAGGCGACAATGGCGATGAACGATTCCAGTTTCAAGTTTTCAAAATCACTGAATTTTGCTCCAGAACCACATTTTTGTTCGTTGTCGACACGAGCGAGTGTTCAAATTTCTTCAAATGAGTACGAGTCTGATAATAATTAAAATGTAATGTGTGACTAAAATTTATAAAGTGTACGTGCTACTCTATCTGCCATAGAAAAAGAGAACGAGCTACCAGTCACGTTTTTGTTTTAAAAAAAAATAAATTTAGAGATGTTTTATATTTTTTAGGAAACCAAATTAAGTGAACAGAAATTTATATTAATTTATACACTCAACGCTATTTTTTGTGTTATTAAAATAAACTAAAGTCATCACAATGTTTCTAACGACTTTTTGTTAGATCTTTGCGCTGCTTTTTAGCCTGACAATACCAAAAGTTATTTGTTAAACTTGATGCAGCTGTTTTCTTATCTCAATACGTTTACTCTGTATCTGTTCAGATATGTTTTTTGCGTTAGCTTTAGTTTTATAACGGCGGGGATATCGCTGTTTTTAAGCTATATTGTTCTGAGAATATTTGTAATTATTTTAATTCCTAATCTGCTGTATTTTGACCATTTAAATTTCAACGTCTACAGATATAGAGAACTGCGACACCCGTTTTATATCGTGGAAATACCAGATAATATGATTGTTCCAGAACTCAGAGCGGTACACAGCTGCTTGAACGCAGCCATTCCAAGCGATGAATGTGTCGACATAATTAATAATTACTATCAGACAATCAACAAGCTTGGACTCACTCAATACAGTACTGACTCGCTGCACATAATAGATAGAAACAACCAGCTACAACACAGTAAAATTACATGGCTTGAATTAGATCAGAAGAGCATAGATTCTTGGAGATATGAAACTATTGAATTTTTAGCCAAGTTTTACAAAGAACCTACTATAAACACATACAACATATCATTGTATTGTTATTCTGAAGAAGGTAACTTAAAAGGCTTTACGCAATTGTCTGTACAAAATAACTATAATAGTGTGTTTCACAAGCATTTTTGCGCCACCCTAAAAGATGCAGTGCAAATGATGTTTTCGTTTCTACCTATCGACATATTCATCAGTTCACTTTTAAACAGGGGCTGGTGCAAAAACGTTGTCACCCATAGCCTTGTTTTAGAGTCAAACATTATCAAACCCAAAAACATTAAAGATAAAATAATCCAGTATTTACTTGAACTTTTTATCAATGAAGAACGAACAATTCTCAAAAAAATAAATAAACCTTGTGTCACGTACGACACTAAATTTATAAAGATTTTAGCACCGAAAAACACAATAGAAATGTTGATTAAATACAAACAACATTCTGAAGGCTTTTCGAAGTTTACGCAAAACTACCCTTATAGCTTCCCATTCGCTATTAGCGTTATAATATCAATATTTGTCTTTTGGCTAAGCTGTATTTACTGTGTCTCAGTTGTGTTATCCAAGCCTACGTCATATAAAACACGAAAGTTTAAACCAAACAAAAAAGACACTTAGCTATTCTTTTTTTGTTTTAATCTACTCAAAGGCTTAAGTCGCTTTTTTTCTTTAATTTGTTTATTAACCTGAACTACAGGTTTCACTGAGCTATTAATCACATTAGAAGGTTTACCTACCACTTCATTATTAAAATTATCGTCAGTTTCTTTTTTCGACGAAGTATCTACTGGCTTTATTACGTCTAAAGTAGCGTCTTCTTTTTTTATATCTATATTTTCATTTAGTAAAATATCAAACCATTTCGATTCAATTTTCTGTATTTCTTCGTTTTTAATGACTTTGTTTTCATTTTCTGTAAACCACCAATCACCCTTTTCAAATATGTTTTTATATTTTTTTGTTCCTATTCGCAAGGATTGACCTAGGTAAGATTCTCTTTCAAAAATTTTTTTGTTAGAAATCTCACTCCAATCGACGTTTTGCTTTTTCATGAACTACTCAATGACTATTTTCCACATTAGCAAGCAATCATATCTTTTTCATAATTATTTTCAAACCAAAGCGTTAATAAATAATTAGCTAAATTTAAAATATTAACGCCAATCAAATTAGAATTTTTAATGAATAATCGGATTGCAGGAGAGTTAGGAGCTACGTACACATTTTCATATTTGAATAGCTTGTTAAAAACAACTTTTTTCAATTTTAGAAAAGGCTTAAATATCAAGGATTCTTTCCAACTAGCTGAACTAGATGCAAAGAAATCGGCCATCACAGAACTTACCAATTCACTCGTTTTTAAAATTGTATCGTTAAATTCTGAAAATTCAAGCTGGAGTAAAGATCAAATTTTACAATTGCTTACGTATGTGGTCACAAACATAAATAAATCCAACCTAGACATGCGTAAATATATAAAAACAGTAGGTAAAAATTCTTTAAAAGAGATAAGTAAGTACTTATTAAGATCCCCGCCTCCTACGGCTCGAGAATATTATTTTAAAACAAATGTTTAACGAATTACAATTAGAAGTGTTTGTACAACTCGATTAGCATATTAATTTTTGTTGTGTCAATCGGTGTCACACAGTTATTTTCTTCTTTACTTAAATAAAAAAGCAAGTTACTGATAAAGCCTTTTATTGAGGATCGCGTTTTTTCTGGAATATCCGTGTATGTTTTCAATTTACTTAGGTCAAGCTGCAACAGTTTACTTACGGTTTGAGCATGTCTAGATAAATTGGCAAGAAAACGTGCTGCAAGTAAAGGAACGTTACCCCACGGCGGAGAGATCAAGCAATACACCTGATTAACGGTACTTAAAAATGTATCCGTAAAAAAAAATATTTCAAAAACGTCATCACTCAAAACCATAATTGCCATAACATCAAGAAACGGTAGTATTTGGCTACGGTCCATTTTTGTGAGATAATTGTTCTTGCTGAAGAAAGCATCAATCAGACACGTGTTATAGCGCTTTGCACTTAGTTTTTGTTTAGGATTTTCCCTGACGTCTTGAGCCAATGAGACAAGCCTTCTACGATTATTTACGTCAATAACATCGGACATTTTTTCTATTACTTCACAAGCCTTACAGAATGAATTTATATTAAGGAAACTAACTGTTGAGTTAATTTGTATTTTTGCTTGTTCTAAAACGGTCGGTTTGGTCGGGACGCTTAATGGAGCTTCGGGTAGCTCGTCAGAATGTGTTTTAGATTTTTGCGCTTGAGCTTTTGTCTGACGAATAAAATCTAATATTTCAGAAAAGTGATCCAAAGGTACATTATATAATTTGCAAAATTTTTCTGTTACAATTGTTTCATTATCAAATGAGTTAAAAGGAAGTTTTACATAGCTTCTGTCCGGAAGTTCTACTTGAGCAACGAATTCATATGTTCCTTGTTCAAATACATCATCCCCTTCATAAAACTCTTGATTTTTATCCATAACACACCCGTCTGATTCATCCATATCACCAACAATATCCCAGCCTGTGCCATTCCAACTGCAGATTTTAATCACTTCGTTTTCAAAATCATTAAACATCATCATTTTATTTATTTGGCTTCCAACTTTCTTATCACGGTCGTTAAATAACGGCAACAAGTTTCTTGAAATTTTTATTCGGTTTTTTTTATACTTCGAAACGAATGCTTTTACCTCTGAGTCCGGTAGTGCATCAATTACATTGTTTGACAAAGTAAATATTAAACCTTTCTCGTTACCACAGGCTAGCTTATAGTGATCGCCATTATCAAATAACGGTACTATTGACCAGGTTGTTCCAGGAGCCTCTAGTATTGTTTTAGGATCGTCAACGCAAATAACAATCTTCAAGTCCTTAGTCACCTCGATTTTTAAATGCATTATTTCATACTCAGTAGAGTAAATTATTTCGTATTGTAATTGATTTGTAGAACATTTTCTAATGTGGAAAGCGTAAATAAAATATTTTGAACCAAAAATTCTGCCAAGCGATTCTTCAGTCTCATAATTAACAAAGCTAAAAAATCCATCGTTTGAACAAGTACACACAATAGGCGTGTCAGCTAGATGTTTTATCGACCTAATAATATCGTCATTTACATTTTTCACAACAGATATTTCTCGATTCGGCTTTTCACATACAATAGACCCTTTTTGGCTACCGTACAGGTTACAGTCCAGTAAACTCAAAATCGTCACAGCGTATCTTAGTTCATCGTGCTTAAAAACATCTATGACTTTATTGGTCTCACAACAAAATTTGTAAACTGTTCCATCCCACGCGCCTAACAAAAGCGTTTTTTTATCTAGATCTGTAAGATCAAACGAAATTGAACCTATTACTGCATCTGTTATATACGTTTCGTTAATTATTTGAAAATTTGATTTATCAATAATTAGTAGATAAGCATTTGATGTACCAACAAATAAAAAATCTTCGTTAGATAAAACGCTAAAACAAGTTCCAAAATAGTTTAAAGGTTCAAGCAAACCAGTCGATAAGCGATAAATTCCCGTTAATTTTTCTGACCCACACAAAAAAAATTCGTAACTTTCTCGGTCTGTTGATAAAACAATCAAACTGCGTATGGAGTAATCAGAAACTTTTTTATAAGAACTAAAATATAATTGTTTGTCTTCTGTCATTAGTTATTAACAAACAATATAGATTCTTAATCTACTATTTGAGAGTTTCAAACTACAAATATTATAAATTATAAAAATACGAACATATATTTTTTATTGTACATATTTCCTTGAATAAATGTCTGCTTATGGTGTAGTTAATACAAGCAAAGACTCAATTTGGATCGAAAAATACCGGCCAAAAACCCTTGACGACCTTGTTGGGAACGAGGATCAAATTAATAAGTTGAAAGATATGCTTGAGACGAATATAATATTTAATTTATTAATTTGCGGGCCGCCAGGTGTAGGAAAAACTTCTGCTGCAAAGTGTTTTGCGAGACAATTGTTAGGAGAGTACTATGCAGATGGCGTTCTCGAACTTAATGCAGCTAGTGAACGAGGGATAGAAACGGTCAGAGAAAAAATTAAAATTTTTTCACAGGAAAAAATAGTATTGCCAGAAAGAAAATACAAAATAGTAATAATGGATGAAGTAGAAGCTATGACGACGACTGCACAACAATCTTTACGTAGAATATACGAAATATACGCAGACACAACTAGATATTTCATGATCTGTAATTCTAGTGAAAAAATAATTGAACCTTTGCAAAGTCGAAGCATTATTTTAAGGTTTAGTAAAATTAAAAATGATGCAATATTAAACCGGCTTAAAAAAATTTGTGATGCACAAAACTATAATTACAGCGAAGATGCACTTGCTCTGCTTGTCGATTCTTGTGAAGGAGATTGTCGAAAAGCTATAGGATATGTTCAAATGGCAGCTTCGCTGTACGACAAGCTCGAAATTGAAAATGTATATAATATCTGTGATATTCTGCCATTACCTTTAATTAAAGAGTTATTCTTGCATATACAAGAAGGAAAATTTAAACAAGCAAACACAGCCACCGGCAAAATACTTGATGAAGGGTATTCGAATCAAGAAATATTAGCCTCTTTGCTAAAAATTATCGAAACAGATGATATGAGCAACTCCATGAAAATGATTTATCATGGTATGATAACAGAATCAATTATCGCCAATGAAACAGGCATTTCAGATTTGCAATTTGAGTAAGTTGAGAAACGATATATTTTTTAGTTCTTTACTCTGCCAACTGTGCAGCATTAAGCAGCAAAATTAGAAATCTTCAGAATAATTTTTTAAAAATTTTCTTAGACAGTGTAAATGCATGAAACCATAGCTATTGGTTTCACTCAGCTTGCTTATCAAGTCACAAAAAATGTTTTGAGCTGCTTTGAACGAACTTTTTTCTATGCCATGTTCTGTTGGATTAATAAGATGAATGCATTTTCTAGACATAAAAAAATTTTCGTTATTTTCCGAGTCGACCATTTTCAATATATTTAACAAGTTCAGCAAATCAATACTATCGTCGGCTAATTTCTGTGCTTGCGTGTGAATTGGTGTCTTAGATAAGAGATATTGCAATACGCCACAAGTTTCATCAAGCAATAGTTCTCTGCAAGCCATTAAATATTTGTCATTGGCTTTTAACGAGTTCGTGTTATGCACAGATCCAGTATACAAAATTAAATTGTCGAGGTTATGCATTAGCAAACCCAATTCTTTTTCTTTTTTATCACATTTTGTTAACCTATCGGAGCAGCAGATGCATTTGTTATTATCAATAGAAATGAAAAAGTAATCACTGGTCAAACAATTTGCTTTGCAAGGTTCGTCACTAACCAAGTAAGAATCTATTTTTTTGATTTGATCAAGTAAAAGTTTCGAGGATAACTCTCCGTTGTTAACAAAAAAGTCTAGTCTGCTGTTGAATTTTTCTTGTAACTCCAGAAACTGTTTAAACATTAAGTTTTTTTCGTCACGAAGAAAATTAGAATATTCCCATCTGAAATCAATAAAATTATTAGCAAAACTTGTAAAAGCTTTTTTTACTCGATCTGTTGCGTTTAAATAATTATTGAATATTAGTTCTGCCAAATAGATAAAACAGACTTGATAGTTACTATATACACTCAAATCGGCTAGTTCATTAACTACTCTGCAAGATAATAAGTATTTCCGTTTCATAATGTGATTTTTTAAATAAGTACGTATTACATTCACTAATAGAATAGGTTTTTTTTCAGTCGCAAATTTAAAATCTGTTTCGTTCAAGTCATATAAATCAAACAATACAATTAAAATGTCGTCAAAACTATAGTCACTATACCAATTGAATTCCTCTATATCGCAAACGTAGTATAGCAATACAGAACACGCCTTATAAGATTTGCTGTAAAAATCCATTAATGTAGTAACGTCGTTATCAGATGAAAGATTGTCATGATAAAACTTTGAAAATAGATCAATTGTATCTTTTAGCAGTTGAACTGAACGCTCATCTAAGTTGAATTTATCTTTTAACTGAAGCAAAAAAGATAACTTGCCAAATAACTTTTCAAAATTAAAATAAAACTTAATTAGGTAAGAAAAAGCTTCAACGTCAAATAGTGGATTTAATGAAAATGAAAGCCCGCCGTTTAAAATAATTTTTTCAAAATTTTTTTCAAGATGATGTTTTAATTCCGCCTCCAAATCACGTATATGTAACTTCAAAAAAGATTTTTCTTCATCATCCAAAATGTTATGTTGATTTTCAAAAATTTGTAAAGTTTCTGAAATTATCAAAGACAAAAAAACTTCATTTAAGTTCGAAATAGTTGTTGAAACTATCGATATTAAAACATTTTTAATAGGCTCTAAATCTGAATAAAAAAACTGTTTGTTCCAATCTCCAATATTACGTTCGCACTTGTTTAAAACAGCTAAAAATCTAATACAGTTAGCTACCTTTATATGAGAACCAAATAGTGTAGCAATATTTCTTAAAATTGGTTTCAATGAAGAAATCTTTTTCTACAATATATAAGCAATAAAAGTCAAAGCCCTACCTTACATGATAATTTTTCAATTAAATTAACGAATTGATTGTTATTTTCATTGATGGTATTTTGCATTAATCAAATTTTAAAATAAATCTTTAAATTCATTTTAAAAGACATATTTAAATCCAAAGAGTGATTTCGTCACAATACTTATAAATCGGTAACTTTATAAAATGTAATGTTTTGCTCTTACTTATATTGTTGATAATGCGGCAACAATAATAATTACGCATAAGCAATTTATTATAATTGTCCACGTCGTAGTGGTGACGATAAAACATGTCCACCTAAATATTTATTAACTTAAAAACGTACCATAGTAACGGAGCAGTACTCTGACAAAATATACACGTGTTTGTCCAAAACGTGCCTATGATCGTCAACTAAAAGATAATTTCACAAACTAACTCACTATAAAAGTCGCTATTAAAAGTAAAAACTCAACTAACAAAATGACTTTCGAATTTTTAAAGTACGCTAACACAAAAGTGGTAGGTGTGCTGAGTACAAGAGTCGATAGCAACCATGCGGATAAAGGTCGGTCACATTCTAGTTTTCTAGATGATATATATATGGCAACCTACAATGAAGAGATTTTTTTTACGTACACCGAGAATGTCTAAAAACAGAAACGTTCGCCAAAAATATTGTAAAATTGCGTTGTTGGTTGCAAATATTTGCATTGCAACGCTATAAAATAAATTTCGGAAATATTTCTAAAAAACAATAAAAAAGAATGATCTATTTTAGTAGGGATGAAATCGTGGATTTATAATTATGTAGCTCAGGAAATAGTAAGAACACGAACTGCTAATTTTGATTCTCAATTTTACGTTGCACTAGATAAAGCCATTAAAGACTTAAATCTGCCAGTAGAGAGCATAAATGACGTTATATCACCTTCTATATGGGCTCCGTGTAGTAGAAAAGAAGCCTTGCTAAATGACGAGTGTGTCAATGGGTTCACGCAAAAAAAAGCAAATCCTATGTCGAGCTTCATCGATTCTCTAGCGAATAATCACACAAAAGCTAGCACAAAATTTATAAGCATCGCTGCTCGATGTCCAATTTCTTGGAAAATTGCAGGAGATCAATGCATAGCTAACAAAAATGATACATGTGCATCTCGAGTGTTTATGAAAGATTTTAATGATATTATGTTTATGCAGGAGAACTGCTTTGTTGAATTTCCCACTTTTGGCGTGAATGAATATGTTTGTGAAAACAACATATGTGGTTTGATTTGTGAAGAAGAAGTTCCAAAATACAATTCACTAGTATCCTTAGCAATGAAAGAAATCAATGAAAGGAATAATGGTTGCTTCAATCCATACTTGAGTTCGAATAATGACGTCGATTCAGTTCAAGTTGAAACGAAAGATTTGTACAGTTTAAATTATTTTTTTGACCCCAAAATAGCAGCTCAAGATGAAAATGATTTCATGAAAACTTATAATGCAAGGCTCTGGAACAATAGAAAAATTTCTAAATTTAACGGTTATATTTCTACAACGGACTATTTTTTACGACACATAAACGAGCATATTTCCGCGGCAGAAATAGAAGAATGGATTCTAGTACAACATGATCTAATCAAATCAGGTAAGTCAATTGATTTTCTAAGTTGTCCTATGGGATTTCGTTACAATAAAAAGCTTAAAACATGTGAAATTTCAAGCAAAATCAAGAAGCTCAAATATAAACCGAATAAGAAATGTCCTTCGAGTTTCAAGTTAGAGGATTTGACTTTGACACTTATAGCCGTATGTAATTACACGCCAAAACTAAAAAGTAGGCGTTTTGGTTTTTTTAACTCTCAAACTCTAAAGACGAGAGAATTGTCTGCGATAAAAAAATTGTCAAAAACACAAAAAGCTAAAAATAAGTTTCAATCAATTTTAAATTCGTCGGTAAAGTTTATAAAACAGAGAGATAATTTTAAAAGATATAAAAATCATCTCGGCAAACTGAGTGAAATGTACAAGCCGTACTCAAACAACAAACAATATTATTTGTTTGATTTTGCCTGTCCAATTGGTACGGAACGCATGGGTAATTATTGTTACAAAACTCATGTAACAGATTATGGCAGTGCGTGTAACTTATTTTCAGCCACTATGGATATTTACGAAAAACGAGAAATAATGCAGAAATGCAAGCTAAAGTGGCCTGTAACTGACTGCAGTCGTAACTACGTAACTGCAGACTGCCCAATAGGCTACATCTACGATAACAATTACACACTTTGTCGTAAAGTTATGCCAAGTTTGCCAGGACCTTTTAGTTTAAAACTGGAAACGACTCAAGCAAAAATAAATGCCGCAAACAAATACGAAGTGCAATTTCCCTGTATAAATAAAAATCCCTATTGTATACAAAACTACCTGAATAAATGCCCCATTGGGTTCACTGAATTGATCTTGGATAGGGAAGAGTCCATTTGTATTTCAAAAACATATTCAGGACCTTGTCAATCAGAACTCTCTATTGATGAAATAAATAAAGCATTTACTATACACAAGTTAAGAAAAGTTTTAGAAGATAAAGTTTCTTATGAAGACCAATGTGCCGTAGTCTACCCTTGTTTGCTTGGAAAACGGCAACGCTTCAGTTCTTCTTGTCCAGAAGGTTTTGTCAAAAAAAATGATACATGTATGAACGAATTGAAAATTTCAAATGTTTGTCAGTTAAACGAGATGTAAGTTTTATTTCTTAAACACAATTTCAGACCCGCTAACTTAAGCTACCTAGACAAGATGCGCTTAAGTAGTTCATGCGGGATACTGTGGCCTATTAAAAACGATTGTGTAGATGATCGTACGCGTTGTCCAATTGGTTGGGAAGATCATTTCATAGATAATCGAATTTTATGCAAACCTAATAGTTTTTTAGCGGTAAGTAGTCTTAACAATCATTTTTAGATTAACAACACAGAAGCGTTTTATTTAGATGAATTAACAGAAGAAACGCAAGAATTTTTAATTTCTGCGTACGGCATTAGATGGCATTGTAAAAACGAGAGTGATAAAAAAAATTTTAAAAGTGTTGCTAAATCAAAATTAAAAAGTGTAATGTCGAATTTACACACCGGATTTTAACTGGTCAGAAGTTTTTAGATTTTTTCTCATAGGAATTCTACGAGCTCCGAAACAGCTTTTGCGGGCTGAAACGTTATTGTCATGTTGAGCCGGATTAAACGGTTCCGCTGGAATAGCTTTATTGACAAATTCTTTATTCACTTCAACCGTGGATGTTCGTTGCTTTTTTTCTACGTCATTTTCTTCTTTTTTAGTTTCAACAGTAGTTTCGATTGTTTTTGTTTTAGTAAGCTGATCGCTGTCTTCCTGCACAGAAGTAACATATGTTTCTTCAGTACATTTTTTTTCTGCAATTTTTATTGAAGCTTCGTTTGCTTTATCGTTTAGAGAAGCAAATTTATCTTTCGATAATTCAATAGGTTCTTCTAACAACGGGTTTGTGCTTAAAACCTGGCCATTTGTCCCTTCGTAAGGATCGCAATTGGAATTCATAGGTATATCGAGTTTTGAATACTGATCATTGAATTCTTCATGACTTACGACAGAATTTAAAGAATAAATTTGGTACAAAGCGGGCTCGTCGAGATATCTTTCCTCGAAATGGTTGTTGAAATTTTCATTCAAGAGCTGGTCAGCATTCTGGTTGAATAATTTGTTTGACAGCTTTTGAAACTGTAAAAGCGTCCAGTTACCGATGTTTTCATAAATCGGTTTTGTAATTGAGTCTTTGTCAGTCAAAAAATGGAATACATTTTTCGCAATAACGGCAGTGCTTCGCACAACTACATCGCAAACCATACAAGATACAGCCACAGATTGTTCTATCATGTACGGCAGATTGTTGCACTCATCGAGCCCGCCGTTGTTATTTTCAATATAGTAATAACGATCGTCGTTGACGACAGGAGGATAATACTGGTTAGCCATAAACTTGCATGCAACTCTAACCAAATTTCAGTATGCTATTTTCGTTTTTCCCAATACCAGCGTTTACTTTTTAAACTAGCCCAGAAATTCGAGAAAATGTTTATCTTTTGTATTGATTAATTAGATATCTTCTTTTGACAAACTTTCTTGACGAGGTGCACATGCTTAGTTAGGTGGCTCAAATTGAACGACATTTTCATGAACACTACAACATCAAGTAAAACAATAAATGAGGAATCGATAGATGATTCACATGATGTTGAGAACAAAGGTATGTATAATATATATTTTATATTTTAGACAATTTCGAGAGTAAATTTGTTTTTTCAAAATTAGTACAATCGTATTTGCTGGAGCAAAAAAAGAATTCAGACCAAAATAATTCTTAAAATAATAATTAAATATTTAATAATAACTCATAGAATATTTTCTTTAAAATTTTACATCTCTTAATTGATCACAAATTAAACGGGCAACAATATAAGTCAAAAAACCAAATTCGCTAAACATGCTTGCAAAAATTGTACGTTAAAATTTAATGCTAATTTTTGATTATATCTAGTTGTCTTATAGTCAATGTTTTATGTACCGTTCAAAGTTCTCAAAACGAGGTGAAGACTTCCGACATTGTTACTGAAAATGCAAAGCTTAAAAACCAAGTTAGCACAGAAAAAGACAGCATATCTGCTGAAAACACAGTTTTTTCAAACATGGAAGATATACAAAATGCTTTGCTGAATTCCAATGTAAGAAAGATTGATTACTCTGAAGCAAAAAAAAGCCATGAGGACGAAAAACTAATTAATATGGATTCCGCTAAAATAAAAAAAGAGATGTATAGTTTGCAGACGTTGGCTCAAGTAATAGTGGTAACGATACGTGAAATTATCGCTAAACAAAAACAATCATAATATATTATATATAAATAAATTCGAAAAAAATTTAATTTATTCGCAAAATAATTGTATATTTTTGTATTAGTAATTATAATTTGACAATCTAGGCGCTGCTAAAAATTGATAAGATGAAAGCAATGTGAGATGAATGAATGTGCTTCGGGGCTGAATGAACTTTGTAAATGCAAATACAATTTTACGTCGTGTATTGTTTTTCCAAATGGAAGCGTTGTTGATCTTGTAGTGTTTTTCAAAACATACCAATTTCAACCTGATCACACTGATATTCCTATTTTGAAATTTATAGCTTCAATAGAAAACAAGCAAGAAATAATCTTAACCTGTGATTTACTGAGTTTTTTCGGCATAGTCGTCAACAACGAAAATATGATTCAGGCACTTCGTGACACAAATGTGAGCCTGATAACTATCGACGAAAATTCTAAAATGTATTATTTGGTATCGTTAGCCCCAAATCAGGAATATGTGTCTATAAACAAGTTGGTAAACACAGTTCAAACGAGAAACCACTTTGCTCGTTACATTGAAGAATGTGAATTTTTCAAATGTAACGCCGAACAAAAAAAAGTTTACGAGGTGATCACGGTTTCTCCGTTCGCGGAAATCGTTCAAAACGAAGAAAATAACAATGCCAAACGCGACATGGAGCTCGAGTTTATCTGATAACTTTGAACGAAAAGCTAAAACAAAATTTCGGTCTAAATATCGTCTGAACATTGGACTGGGATCGGGTTATGTTGTCTATTATCAAGAAAAGAGTGTACTTAGTGTATTCTTTCAATAAAGATTTGATTGCCAAAAATAACAAAGAACTAAACACACTCTGGTTGTGGCTTGCTCTATGGAGTTTTTTACTCCACCTACCCGGTTGTATAACGGTACAGTTCACGATAATTCAGACTTAAATGCTGATCCAGTTAGGATGGGCAATATGACATTTCTCCGGTTGAATTGCAAGGCTCAATTGATTTTCACTAACAATTTACAAATTTGTTACTAATCGCGGTCCTTGGGTTTATTGTGAAGGATCGATATTAAATACCAGTTAAGCGTTACTATCAGTTTTTAATGTTATTAATATTATAATACGCTGTGGTTGCATTTTGACAATTCATTGATTGCACATATGTATTATTGTGATTTTCTATATGTGTTTGTGAAAAAGATAAATACACAAAAAAATAGAAAATGTATATTTGCAGAATAGTTAGTAGGTAGACTGAGCACACTAAATTTAACTAAGTTGTTTAATGTATGAAAAATTATGCAATTTTATTAAAATGTGGAATATAAGAGTTTTGTGGTAAAATATTTTAGAGCAGACTCGTCAAACTAGTTTAAAAAATATAAATATCGCAAATGAGGCCAGAAGATGAATACCCGAACGCTGATTCCACAGATAGTTCAGGTTTTTCGGATGAGGGAGACTTGCTGGACGAGGAAGACGACACTCTGTTAGTTGAAGCCATTAGCTTAATAAAAAAAAACAGATTGGAAAAGGTCTCTGAACTGATGTCGCAGATTTCGAAAAAGAGCCAAGAAAAATTGCAGAAACTAAATTCAGCAGAAGAACAGAAAGACAATTTTGTTTCGATTCGTGACTGTATGATTGAAAACGTGAAAAATTTTAGTCTAGAAGAAGATAAGGTTAATGAAAGCGAGGACGAGGCGAGGACAAATCTAAATAAAGATAAAAATATTGGTAAGCTTAAAAAGTCACTCCAGGAAGAAATTGAAGCTCTGGACGAGATCACGTCGGACGACGAAGACAAGCACGTTTTGGCTTTAACTTCTTTCAAAAAAACGACAACAGAAGAAAAAGCCGATACCAAATCTAATGCCTGGCAAAACTTACCAGTATCAAACGAAAATGAAGACAAGTGGTTGCTCGATTATTTCGGCAAGGCACTGTGGAAAACAAAAGACGCCGTTGAAAACATAAATCTTATAGATTCAAGTGGAGACTTGAAAAAAGAAAACTACTCAGTCGTTATCAACGATGAAGTTGACGAGAAAATGGTTCAAGCAGCGGAAGATGCCGAGGATGATTTCAACCACGGGGGAACTCACGTCGAAAAACACGCGCGAACTGAAGGTTTTGGATTCGACAAGATTTTCAAAGAGACAAAGCGTATGCGACGCAGACGCAAGAAGAAGCTCGAGCTAGAAGCCAATGTGGAGCTCAACAAAAAAAAAGTGAAAAGAAAAATAGCTGATATAAATAAGCTGCTGAATTCCATTGACGACAACGTGTCTAGTGACAGCGACTTTGCGGACGATCAAGAGTGGTTCTTGTGTGATAATTGCTATACCGCGATCGAAGAAGGTAAAGCATTTTACACCTGTGTCGAATGTGAGATGTGTTATTGCACAGCTTGTCAGAAAAAAGTCATACACGAACACTCGCTGCGAAAGACTAAATGTCAACAACGTCCTCCGAAAAATTGGAAATTAATCGTGCGAGATATGATTAAAGAACGAGAGCCCGAAATATTTGCAAACTACATTGTTAGTTCGTTGAAGTTCAAGCCAGACGAAGAGTTTGTCTACGTTCAAGCTACTTCGGTGGACAAAGACAAGCGAAAGCCGGAAGAAATCGTGCAGGAGTTACTGGAAGATAAATTTGACGAAACTAAAACTAAGAAATTTAAAAAGAACAATAAACGAACTGCGGAGCTGGATGATATTGAAACTATTTCGGTTGATTAGTGGGTTCAGCAGCGCGATGTGCAGAGTGAAAGACAGTCAAGTACCTTATGAACTGGTCTTTTTTAAAGGTCCGATAAAATTGGCATCGCGGACATGTTAGCGTGACTTTGTCCCTTTCCAATTTGCAAAAGTCAGAATTATCGATGCTGTCCACATTGAAAAAAGATGTACTGCATTTTTTGCAAAAGAAGGCTTTCTGTTCTTTACTGATGGTGTAAACAGCGCTTTTTGCTAGTTCGCGGCAATGCGATATTAAAGAAGCGTCCAAGCAGTTCTCAGCGCTGTATTTCGAAATGAAATGAGCGACAGAAAGAAGGTGTTTTGCGTTATTAGATATTATCACATCTCGTCTTTCTGCTTTCTTACCCATTAATAAAAATAAAGTTTATTTTTTTATTTGGGCTAATTGTATAAATAAACAAATGTGTATAGTAAATGGATTATAGTACTAGGGTTGGCCACAAAACCGGTTCGGGAGCTATTGCGACGCCGCAGCAACTAGAGGCTTTACGGCAAGAACGCTTAAAACGCTTGGCGTTGGAAACAATAAACTTGGCCAACGATCCGTATATTAAAAAAAACCACGTCGGAAAATTTGAATGCAAGTTGTGTTTAACGTTGCATCCAAACGAGGCCAGTTATTTGACCCACACGCAGTGTAAAAAACACCAGAACAATTTGAGAGTTCGTGCTATAAAAGAAATAAAGTATGTAGACCATATCGCAAACAAACAAAACGCCAAGAGCAAAGTCACAAAGGCGGTCACTAAAAAATTGAACACTATTCCAAAATTTGAAATCATTAAAGTAAGAGAGTATAGCACGGATCGATTTGGCTTGAAAGTGGTAGTCGACGTGCCAACGTCACTCGAAGACTTTCCACCAAAGTTTCGCATACTGAATTCATTTGAACAAACGGTTGTGCCTGAAAATCCTAAAGTTTGTTTTCTAGTTATTAGTTGTCCGCCTTATTCCAACATTGGAATTATGATTCCAGCGGCTTCGATCTCGCGAGCTCCCGAGGAACTTTTGTCTAAGTATGATCCAGTAAATAAAAAATATATTGTTCAATTATTATTTAATAATAACCCAATAGATTTTTATTAATATTTATTAGAAAGTTACATTTCATCAACTTTTGGTTTGCGTAAATCAACTTTCCATTTACTGTCCCTTTAACATAATTGTTTGTGTTCAACTACCCTCATGGGTGAGGAAAGGAGCTTAGCTGAGAAGCTAGCCGAGTCCATTGAAATCTATAAAAACGAACTTGCCAAAAATTATGAGTTGAAGCAAGTTTTGAATAACGCTGAGTTAACTGAATTATTGAGCGAGCCTTTGTACAAAATGTACGAGCTGCAGTTGCGAACTGAATACGAGCGACGAAACTAAATGTACATGTTGTAGAACAAGTCGCTTAGTGAAGAAATTATGTCGCCCAAGACCCGGTTATTTATTAAAATTACTGTAGGAACGAAATACAGCTCGTTACGCTTTAGGTCGCTGTAGTCCGAAGTTTTTTTCACTACTAGCCAGTCTGTGTTTATTTTGTCTATGAGTCTTATGCTGTCGTTCGTACTAAACTGTTTTGGTGTTTTTTCATTGACGAAATTCATCATGCTGGTCAACCTTGAAGCTTCATTCGTGTAAAAATCATTTACATCGGGGTCAGGTCTTTCGAACGATGAGCTTTTCGTCGCCAGATTGTTCAACAGTGAGTTGTTTGAAGTGTCCCAACTGGAATACACTGAATAGATTCTGCCTATTATCAGTTGCTCGGAAAAAAAAACGATGTAGGACTCCAAGATTTGATTGGTTAACTTTACTATTAAAGCATTTCTTGTGTTTATGCGCTGAATTATGCTGCCAGAGCTTCTTGGAGAGCTATAGTCACTATTGTACGAACAGCTAAGCTTTTGAGGCCGTGAAATTGTGCAATCGGAGTTTTCGTTACTTCTTTGGAGCGAAGATACATCTTCAACATTCATATTTTAATTTTTCTAAAGTTTATTTTATTAGTTAATAAAACGGGTCCTATATATTAAAGAGCAAACAGGTTTGCGCATTGAAAAAAACATTTTGTTTCTTTTATATCGAAGCTATTAATTGGTGAATAAGCATTATTATATTAATTTATTAGATTTTTGTTAATTTTGTATAAGTAAATTGAAGATCTTCATTAATTTATATATTTATAAATTTTAACGAAGAAAAGGTTGCGTGACAATTGATTAAAATGGGCAAATGTAAGTACTGGCTTATATTCAACGTAGGTAAACATTGAATACCCAGCTTTTTCCGGAAAGATTAAACTTTATTGTAGTTCGAGTTTTAGATATAATAAAACCGCTGAGTGGCATCTTGCCTTCAATTAGAACGCCAAAAAGACCGGTGTCAGGAAATGAAAAGGTTTTTTGGACTCTAGTTTGTTTGTTTATTTTCTTAGTATGCTCGCAAATCCCGATATTCGGTGTGACGATGAACAGTTCGGCAGATCCGTTTTACTGGGCGAGAGTAATGCTTGCGAGTAACAAAGGCTCTCTGATGGAGCTGGGTATTTCGCCAATAATGACTGCATCGATGATAATGCATTTCCTGGTTGGACTCAAAGCGATTGCGTGTGACATGTCGCTCAGCGAAGACAGAGAGTTGTACAATGACGCGCAAAAATGGTTAAGCCTGGTTATTTGTTTTGGTACGTCTATTGCCTACGTGCTGTCAGGTGCTTTCGGAAAAATCTCCTTATTTGTGTCTGTAATCATCATTACTCAGTTGTTAACTTCCGGCGTCATTGTAATGTTAATGGACGACTTGCTTACGAAGGGCTACGGCTTTGGTGGCGGAGTCTCAATGTTTATTACTACATCGATTTGTGAAAAATTGGTTTGGAGTATGTTTTCGCCGACAACTCTGCACACCAAGAACGGTACGGAATTTGAAGGGGCTTTCGTAGCGCTGATGCACTTTTTGATCGTTAGAAAAAACAAACTGATTGCGCTAAAAGAAGCATTTTACCGAGAATCGGCCATCAATATAACGAACGTGCTAGCTACCTTAACTATGCTTGGAGTCATTATCTATTTGCAGTGTTTTAGAGTCGACATTCCTATCAAACACAGAACGAATGGTGGACAAGTCGGAGTTTTCCCCGTTAAACTCTTTTACACGCATAGCTCGCCCATGTTGATCCAAACCACTTTGACTTCTCACTTGTTTTATTTATCGCATGTACTCTACCGACAAATGCGAAGCAACCCGTTTGTCAATTTGCTAGGTCAGTGGCAGGAACTTCCAAACGGCAGAAAAAAACCCATTGGTGGACTGTCTTATTACATCCATGCGCCAATGAGTGCCAAGGATTACGTTACCCAACCGTTTCACACAGTCATTTATGTTTTGTTTGTTATAATTAACTGTGCTTTTATTTCCAAACTGTACCTTGATATTAGCAACACCGGCCCTCGTGAAGTAACTAAGCAAATTCGAGATGCAGGCTTCACCATTCGAGGCCAAAGAGAAACGTCCATTTACAACGTGTTCCAGTCGATAATTCCCACTGCGGCCGTTCTCAGCGGTGTTTTACTCGCTGTGCTTACAATAATGGCCGACTTCTTCGGCGTCATTGGAGGTGGAACGGGTTTGCTCGTTACCGTTACTACAATATACCAATTTTATGAACAAATATATAGAGAATATAAAACTGCTGATGCCTAAATTTCAGTGTGTAGTTTAACTATCAAGGTGTTACCTAATACATTTTATAAATATCGCAAATTAATGATAACAAAGAAAATTTGGTATTTTTTAATTTAATTCGTCGAACCATCAATATTAATATTCCAACATGCTTAGTGTTTTTACTAAAAAAAATAGTAAAAATAACGAAACAACAACAACTGTAAATAGAGTCAAAGAGCCCCCCATTATAGGGATCGATTTGGGCACGACGAATAGCTGTGTAGCTGTGTTTGAAAATGGCGAATCAAAAGTGATTAAAGACGATGAAGGACACGCTACCGTGCCAAGTATGATTTCTATCTCTGGAAATGATGTTGTTAGAGGGCATTCTGCAAAGAATCAAGGCTTAATAAATGCAAACAACACGTTGTTTGCTACAAAACGATTTATTGGGCGTAAATACAATGAAATGGCCGAAAAAGCTAAATCGTTACCTTACAAAGTGGTTCCAGGCCCTAACGGTGACGCTTGGATTGAAATAGACGGAAAGAAAGTCAGTCCGTGCCAGGTTGCCGCTGAAATTCTGAAAGAAATGAAGGGTATCAGCGAGCGATATCTAGGAAAAGAGGTTAAAGACGCCGTAATTACCGTGCCGGCTTACTTCAATGAATCTCAACGCCAGGCAACGAAAGACGCAGGAAAAATAGCTGGGCTAAATGTTATGCGTCTTATAAACGAACCTACGTCGGCTGCGCTTGCTTACGGCATAAATTCGTTGAAAAACGATAATAAGCAACTTCGCGTAGCTGTATTTGATTTGGGAGGCGGGACGTTCGATATTTCCATATTAGAAATTAACGGTTCTGTGATCGAAGTAAAGGCTACAAATGGGGACAGCAGTCTAGGAGGTGAAGACTTCGATCGACGTTTACAATCATATATCGAAGATGAGATAAAAAAAGAGTTGAAAGTCGACATTGAAAAAGACGCAACATTATTACTACGTATTCGCGAAGCTTGTGAAACCGCGAAAAAACAGCTATCTAAAGTTACGAGCGTTGAAATTTGCATTCCGTTCATCAAGACTAAAAATGACAAGATGGTTGACTTTAAAAAAGAAATCACAAGAAAGTTCTTTTCGAATCTCGTCGCTGATATTACTGAAAAAACGGTCGAACCCTGTATTCGTTGTTTGCAAGACAGCAACTTAGAAAAGTCAGACATCGACGAAATTATTTTAGTTGGAGGCATGACTAGGTGTCCAGCGGTCTTAGAAACAGTTGAAAAAATATTTGGTAAAAAGCCGATAACGACAGTGAATCCGGACGAGGCAGTTGCTTTGGGGGCTGCAATTCAAGGCTCCATTTTAGGAGGTTCTAACAAGGAAGTATTGTTACTCGATGTAGCTCCGTTGTCTCTCGGAATCGAAACTGTTGGCGGTGTTTTCACGCGATTGATAAACAGAAATACTACTATTCCCACAGAAAAGTCGAGCATTTTTTCTACTGCAGTTGACAATCAAGAACAAGTATTAATTAAGATTTACCAGGGCGAGCGCGAAATGTCGTCGAAAAACAAATATCTCGGCCAGCTAGTTTTGCAAGACATCCCGAAAGCTCCTAAAGGCGTGCCTCAAATTCTGGTTAAATTCAGAATTGACGCAGACGGTCTTTTACACGTTACAACCTTAGACAAGACGACCAATAAAAAGCAAGAAATCGTGATTGAAGCCAACAGTGGCTTGACCAAAGAAGAAATAGATTCAATGATAAAACAGGCAGAAGAGATGAAGCAAGAAGATTTAGACGAAATCGAGATCATGGATTTACGATCTAAACTCGAACAGTCTATCGAACGTGCAGAAAATTTTATTGAGAATGTTCGCGACAAACTAAGCAAGTTGGACATTGAACGTCTTAAAGACTGCATCAAGTCTGGTAAAGCCGTGAACGCTAATTCGAAACCATCTGATTACCGGGTCATGATCAAACTTTTAGACGAAGTAGTGTCTAAAATAATCAGTCGATTATGATTTATTATTAAGAAATTATTTAAAATTAGATAATATGCGATTTTGGCTGTAGTTTACAAATCTTTCCTACTACGCGTGATGAAGCATCAGTTATTTTAATTTAAATGCATTTTGACGATTCAAGTTTAAAAGAATGGTTGTGTCGTGCAGAAGAAATTATCAGTATCGATCAAGATAAAGTCTATGGTAGTAGTCCCGTAATTGAGACTAATTTCGGGGCTTGTGACGCTTCAGGTATAGAAGTATCCAAAACCACAAAAGAGCTTTTGACTGATGCCAGTCAATACGTGCCTCATTTTTGGCAGGATTTTCAAAATGAAAAGCAAGGTTACGCAGTAAACCAGTTTCACATTGGAAACTTGTCAAACGCAGAAAACGCGCATAGTAATTTTGCGACCAAACAGGCTAAAGAGGGAGCTAATGTGCAACGAGGAATTGCCGTAGATCGTGAAGTCAATCCTGAGTTATCAGCGTTTCGTTCTCAAATTCAAGGATTGGAAGAGCAAAAAATGAGTATTATTAATGGATATGAAACTAAGATGCAAACAATCATCAATCATTACGCGTTGGTAGAAGCGGATAAGTTTGTAGAAAATAATATTTCATTTTCCGACTTTGTTCGCTTGCAGCGCGAGTATGATGAATTTAAAGTTATGAGCACGGAACAAAACAACAAGCTGTTGAGTGACAATAAACTACTGAACAAGCAGAACGCAGACTTAATTTTTCGTAACGAGATGTTACAAAAACAGCTGTTGGCTGCGTCAAATAAGTTGATGACTCTAGAGCAAGAACACTTCCGTGAAACGACTATGCTGCAAAATAAAATCGAATATCTTCAGTCGTTAGAATTGCAGAGTGAATCGCTATCTCACGAACTAACACATCAAAAGAACGATTACGAAAAACAGCTAAAGACTCAGGCAGACGCTTTCACCGAGCGAATTGCTGGAATCAATTGCGTGAACCAGAAACGCATCGAAGAGCTGGAAATGCAGATGAACGAGTTGGCAGAACAAGCTAAGCACACCTCGTGTAAGAGGCAGCTAGCAGACTTGGAGCAAGCAAAACAAGAATTGATGAAGTCGATAGAGTGCAAAAACAACGCATTGGACGAGGTGTGTGAAAAACTTGAATTGATCGAGCAGGAACTACTGGAGTTCAACAAGTCGAGCGAAAAGAACTCGCGAATTTTAGCGGAATACACATGCAGACTGGACGAGACTCAGAAACTGGTTTATAAGCTGGAAGCTGAAAAGTCAGAGCTGCAGACTTTGTTGCTTTACAAAAATAAGAGTCTGAACCGGCTGATCTGACTTCAGCACGTCTCGGTCGAGTGTACTAAATATTTATTAGGATACCAAAATTATTTTATAACGTGTATATGTTAATTAAAGACTACACATTGCTGCTGAAACAATGGTGGTTTTATTTTATGAACTTTTTTTCCTCCTGTTTCTTGAGTTTAGCCTGGTTAGTTTTATTGTTGTTGGTTTCGTTTAAATTGCCTTTCATATCATCATTTTGGTTTTTTTTGGACTTGTATTTGGTATTGTTGTACTGTTTGGAGGTGGAAACAGCTTCTGGTTGCTTGGCGCCTGTTGTTTGAAGTTCGCCAGAAGCTCCGTTGGAAGCGTGCTCGGCGTTAATTTTGGAGTCAGACGAAGTTTGAGCATTGTTCTCAGTTCTGTTATGGGTCGTTTGCTTGCGGTGGGGAGCGTTATTGTACACATTGCGAGTCAAAAAGTAAAACTTAAGTCCTTGGATGTCAAACCGGGGCTTGTTCTTCACCATCATATTGAGCCGGTTTTCGTCGGCGTTGAATTTGATAATGAAAAAGTTTTTTTTGGAGTTGTTTGTCCCAGTGCTCTTCAAAAAAGATTTGTACCCGTGGTCTCCAAAGTTACGAATTAATTCGTCGTTGATGGTTTGGTCCGTTAGTTTACGTGCTTCCATATCGTCTTTGATGTCAACAAGAGCTACTCGAAGTTGTCGAGTCTCGACTTCTTCGCGATAAAGTTCATCAGGCGGCGATGCAGCTGGTTCGGCAAGCTTAGGTTTGTGTGACTCAGAAACGGTTTCGCTGGTGACACTGGCGTAGCTCAAGTTTTGGTTAGTTGAGTCAGAAGTGTGGACATAGTTAATTTTGAGGTTGATGGGGGTTTGCAACAGGTTCATGAATTCGCTGGCAATGCTGGCAACTTTGAGGTTGGGGACCATGTAGCTAGAGTCGCCGCCTAGCCAAAGTCCGTCAGGCATGATTAGCGTGAACGTGTGTACGAAATCGGATTCGTAATCAGGCGCTCCGTTGTTCGTACAACGCATGTGACCCCGGATTACAAGAGTTTTGAGCAACCCCATGTTTCCACAATTAAGTAAGTGAAACAGCTGGATTGTGAACTGAGCTTGGTGATAGCGCTTGAACAGCACGAAATTATACAGTTTCATTATCTCACATTGGTCTATCGCTTCATATGCGTCGTTTTGGTTGCACATACCTAAAAAAAGATTGAAAAGGCGGCTTTCCGGTCCCGTAACACTTACCAATATGCATCAGGTGCGCTTGTTTCGAGTATAGATCGAATATCTCTGGCGAAGCCAAAGACAGACATTGGTAAAAATACTCTATGAAGCTTCGCAGATTTTGTCCTAGAATTGATTCACTAAATGCTGTACAACTCATAAATAACTGGTTGAAATGTAATTGAACTCAGTTAAACTAATGCAGACACATCAATCTAAAAACAAGGCGAGACTCTCAGTGACTTTTAGATTTTTGAATACTATAATGAATAATCAGAAACTATTTTCTTTGATAAATGGTATATTAAATATAAATAATTTAAAAATGATTTTTCAGAGAAATAATAAATAATAAATTATTTGGGGTTTCTTTTAAACCAGGGAAATATGTGTTGCCAATGAAGGTTTTTTATTCATCTGGTTCATCTGGGAAAGAATTGTTGGAATATTTTTATAACTTCATTTTGAATCGAAGCAATAGCAACTTTAAATCACTTGTATTAGTCAGGAACGATGCTCAAGTTAAGTTTTTAACTTTGCTATTCAAGAAAAATCACGAAAAGGTGTTGTCCCTAGTGGTGTTCAATACGCTGAATAAGATTTCTGAGATCGAGCTAAAGGATGATGTTCCTTGTGTTGTTTTCAATTGCGTTAGAAGTGAGAGTGATTTGGAAAAAATAAGTAGTTTGAAAAATGTCAATCTATTATTTTTTATTATTCATAAATCTGAAATAGAACATATTTCTCAAGTGTTTTTGCCCATCAATTATGTAAAAATAAAGATTTCTATAGTTCCTTATGAAGAACTTGTTAAAGCAATTCAAAGTTCACAAGAGCTTTATTCGAATGCAGTCAATGCATACAAGGCGTACGTCGTAAACTATTCTACGAGCTACTGGAAACCTGAGCTATACGATCTTAAGACTATAAGCCAGCAATTTGGTCTTCCTGCACCCGTCAGAGTAAATGAACTGTTTGACTCTGAAAATAAAAATTAGTAAAAAATCGTGTTCAGCTGCTTGTTCGCTGTATGAGTATGCTTAGTACCTTCATTTTGCCATTGTTAAACGGTTGCTTGCATAAATAGATTTTATCAGTCAAAGGAACTCAATAAAACTTATAACTTATACTAGCTCGCAATACTTAATTAACATTATTTTTCGGTTTTTACGACTGTGCTCTTACTAAATGATTAATACTTATTTTTTGCTTTCAGTAACCATTTTGGTATAACCTTATATTTCGTTTCTTGCGACATTTGGTTGAGTTCATGTTCGGAAAAGTTGTAAATTGGTGGCGGAATTTTTCCATTTGGTAAGCGGTAGTGTTCATCGCGCAGTTCGTCAAAAAACGGCAAAGCTAAAGCGTCGAAAGGATGTATGCGGCTTGAGGGATCATACTTAAACAGATTAGATAAGAGTTCGTAGAAACTGTCCGGTAAATCCGGATTTTTCTTGAACAATTGACGAAGATCCACTTTTTTGTATTCTGGAAAATTAAAGTTAGAATATTCTGGATTCATACTCTCGATTTGTTGTTTAGTGGGAGACCCTAAGACTTGAATTATTTTGACAAATTGTTCAACACTGGTCGAACCTGCGAAAAACGGTTTTCCTAGCGCCATTTCTGCAATGACACAGCCAATTGACCATAAATCGATAGCGCATGTGTAGTCGCATGATCCTAACATAAGTTCTGGAGCACGGTAAAATCTACTACATATGTAGGCAACTGAAACCTCACCTGGGTGTAGCCGTTTCGCACTGCCCAAGTCGCAAAGCCGTACTGCGTTAGTTTCAGGATCAACCAAAACATTCTGCGGTTTTAAATCACGGTGACATATTCCTAGCGAATGCATGTAACCCAACGCACGAAGAAGTTGGTAAGAGTACAATTTAATGTAAGGCTCACTTAGGCCAAATCCGTTGTTGTGTCTAGAAGCTTCTCTTATACTGGAATATAAATTATATGGAATGTACGGCATTACTAAGCAGAGGTATCTTTGCATCAAGCTTGAATCAGGAACTTTGGTTTCTGTGTAATAAAAATCTTTTAGTAAAATGATGTTGGGATGATAAAGCTGTTCCATTATTGCAAGTTCTCGATTTTTATACCTTGGATCTTGTAATACACGTTTAATCGCGACTGTTTCCCCGGTTTCACTACATTTTGCTTGAGAAACCGTACCAAAAGAACCATTGCCTACAATTTTACCAATTTTGTATTTCGAAAAACCAGATGTTGTATTTACCATATCTGACACGATTGTTTATCAATAAACCATCAAACACTACTTATACGAAGCTTATTTTAAACGTTACCGGATTTTCTTAATGTTAAAAATAGTTTTCTGTTGTTGGAATGTTTTGTTTACGTGTGTCAAAAATGGTTTTCCTGACACGGACTCTTGACTTTTCCTATTGGGTGTAGATTATTCCAATCTCTTTACTCATTTAAACTAATAACGGTTTTTCTTTGAATTTAATAATTCATTGAGTGCAAATTATACACATTTCCGCCGATCAATTCAAGCGTTTTCTATGGTTTTTTTACGTTTAATAAAAATGAAATAGATTTTCCGGTCTATCTGGGATAATATGTTTATTTTATACATAATGCAATTACTACAAAGTACAAAATGCCGTTTTACAGAACTTGATCAGCTTAAAAATGTAACAAACAGCATTGTTTCCATGCCTGACGTAAGTAAAAAGTTAATTTAAGTTTTTAGCGCAGTTCATTAGAAAAGCTGGCGTTAAACGCAGAATACGTAGTTGATTCAGATGAATTGAAAGAATGTTATCCGGATTTCAACTTAAACTGCCCTTTAAACTGGCGAGAAATTAAGTCAAGTGAGGATAAAACTATTTGTAAATTAGTGAAAAAAAAAGATTCTTGTCCTTTCGATACAATTGATGTGACTAATTTTTCGAAAGAAAAAAAAGCTTTATTTTCCCTAATCTGCAATTCCAAGTATCCATGTAAGCTCAAACTGTTTAAATCGCAGTCGGAATTGCTTACTTATGTTACCGGAAATATGATCAGTTGTGTTAGAAACTTTTCCCAATGTCCTGAGAACTTTATTTACAATCCAACCGACAATTCATGCGTGCCTAATAAAAACAAATACTTTGGCAATTGTGTCAATAAAAATTTTTTACCCAGAACTGCAAACACAAGTATTGAAATTATTAATCAAAAAATACTTTGGGCGGAAAAATGCGAAACTAGTAGGTTAATTAATATTTAAATATTTCTTTAGCATGGCCATGTGTGTAACGTAGTTGGTTAAATGTAAATTATTTCTTTTCTTCGTTACTTCATTAAAAATAAAATCGTTGCGAAGAAAAGAACGATTAGGAATATTTTGAAAAAAAACCAGCTTTTGCGTTTTAAGTTTCTGTAATATTTTTGCAAATGTTTTTGCCCCAGATTGAATTGGGAATACCCTTCCTCCAGGGTTAAATCAATACGCGTGAGCATTTCTTCTTGATGAGACACTAGAGTTGCCATGTTTTTAAAGAGCCTAGAAACGTCTGCAATAGTGCTTTGAATATGGTCAAGTACGTCGCTTCCAGCTTGTCTAAGTGTGGTTTTCGGCTTAGGTGGCTTGAATAAAATGGAATTGACATTTGTCGTACTCATGTGCGCCTTTGCATTGATATCATCATCTTCCTGATACATAATTTGTCTTTTTCCGTACTGGCGTCTACGAGATTCCAATTCTTGAACGGTTTTTTTGTATTTGCAAAGTAATTGAGTAAAGAGTTTGGTTTTTAATTCAAATTTTTGCTTAAGCATCTGAATAATGGAAGAAAAATATTGTTTTAGTTGTTCGTTTTTTTGCTTGTCGTTTAAATCGTCAGCTTCTTTAAACTGAATGGAGATCGATTCAGAAAGGTTTCGAGCTAAAGTAATGATGGAGTTTATCTCATCTCTGTTTCTGTTAAACAAATTATTCGAGCCCAACAATACATTGAGACGAGCCAAAATAGCGTCTATACTATTCAGTAGATTTTGTATACTGTTGGTTTTTTCTTTTACTAATTCCTGAAACTCATTTTCTGCGCCTGCTGCTGCAGAAGAACTCGAAGATTCACTGTTATTCAGTTTGCTTTTAAGATATTTGGTGTGATCCATAGCAAAAATAGTTTATGCAGTTAAATTTGAGCTGTAAACATTAATTCTAATTTCACAAACATCAATCTATACTTACGAAGCATTATCACATGCTCGATAAATAAATTACTGACAATTAATTACTTTATTTTTATATTATTAATTAATACAGGCCAAAGCCTCTGTTATGTTCTATTGCTATTCGTAACTTATCACTGAGTAACTCATAGCTGGGATAATTAGGCAATAACAAAATTTTCTCGCAGGTGTGAGCCCAGGGAAGCCGGTCGGACGAACCACCAGGGTTGGTAATTTTAAGTTCAAGCGCTTCTGGTCCACCCAATGGAATTCGTTCTGAACCTGTGATAAACATCAATAGTTTTTTTTTGTCTGAGGAACTTAGCATTCTAAAACAAACCCAAAACCACTTGATAACTTGACTGTGTTCATCATATCCGTTTAAATATTGTGTAACTTTTTCTAAGTGGTTTACATCGATTTCACCTTCGATTCCGTTTAGTGTAAAAGCTAATTGTTCTGGAGTCAAATGCATAAAAAGTGAACAAGCACAAGCTCGATGGAAGCCGAGATAAAAGTTGTCAAATTGGGTTTCAATGTTGTATATCAAATAATAGTTCAATAACGCTTCTATGTATTCCAATACATTTTGATTGGTTACAAGTTTCTCCATAGAATATTCATTACCGTTTTTATCCTTTAACGGAATTTCTTGAAACTCACCTAAACAGTCTTTGGTGACGGAAAATGTTAAATTTAAGTTAGCTATGTTTGAATCACATGACATGAGGTAAAGCTTGTATATGCTATCCGCAATTTCTGGTTCAATTTCTTCTAGATCTTGCAGAGTGGGTGTGTATTCTGGAAGCTGAGTGAGGCTTTTGTACACCTTATCTATTTGTCGCAAATAAATAAATTTTGTTAAATCTGGGTTGTAATTGCTACGTAGTATGAGCTGATCTTTCTCCATAACTTTCTGAACTATAAAATTTGTGTATGTTACTGGTTTAAACATAATGTGTTGTTCGCTACTAGATTGATAGTTTTTAAAAATAGTCGATTTTAATAAGTTTCGGTTTGATGACAGTAATTTTCTAAAAAAAACTTTAGGGAAAGGAACTTTCAACGTGTCACCATTTAATAAAGCTAAACCGATAACAAATCCAATTAACTCAGTTTGAATGGCAAATCCTAATTCATACCCCGTTAACCAGTACGCTGTGTCTCTAGAACAAAGCTTGAATAGTCCATATTCACAATTCAACAGTTCGTCAACTAATAAACTAAAAAATTCACGTCGTAATCCTCCAGAATCCACCCCAACTTCACCTAAAAATTCCACAACTAAGCGACTTTGTGTTAAAAATGACGCTATGGGACTTTTTAAATCCCAATTTTCGTTTAAAAAACTGTTCAGAGCGTCCTCAATGAGGTTTGATCTTCGGACACAAATCTTAGGAATCGGCACAAATTGATTGCAATTGCGCATATTATATTTTATAAATATATTTAGAGCAACTGATAACATTGTGTTTGTAAGAAGCTCGCAGTTCTGTATCATACCAAGTAAATCAATTCCTGTATGCACAAGCATGTTACACGCATACCTGAACAAAGTGTCATCTTTCCAATTTTCCAAAACGAAGATTCGGTCTTCTAAAGCGTTTTGAAACATTCCTTTCATATCTCTTAATTTACTAAATGCTTTCAAAGTGCTGCTGTTTTCATTAAAGTTTGAGTCCAACTTAAAGAAAGTACAATTTTTTCTTGTTTGGTTAACTTTGTATAACAAATGCAAATAACTGTTTACATCACAGATATTATTTATATTATTAAACAAAAACTCATACATTTGATCTACCTGATCTAACTCAAAAGAAATCACATTTTGTTGCAGATTTTTTGCTAACCAGTTAGCTGCCGTCACTGCAGGCTTGATCAAAGCTTCGAAATCACGTACAGAAAGCTCAGAAAACAAACGACAGACATATTGTTCATCAAAATAAGCTACGCAGCGATATACTATGTAGCTAGATATATTGTTTGTGTTGCTGATATGAGGGATCAGCAGTAAATAAAAAAATATTATTCTTAAATAATATGGATGTAGTATTGAAGGTGTAAAGTTGAAAACCTGAGGTTCGCTTTGACTTGTAGAAACAGATTTTGATTCTTTCAATAACTGATACCCTAAAAAGTCTATCTGTTTTAACGTGTTGTTTAAAACTGCCAGAATTTTGTTTTCATCTTGCTTGTATAATTTACTTAAGACTTGGAAAAAAAAATTTAAATGATTGTAGTCGATTTTTAAATCGTTGCTTTCTTTAATGTAATCTAAAACTGAAAAACCGTCAGTGCGGGCAAAAGTAATTAAAAAAGGATTTCCTAACAACTTCAAACAGATACGTTTCAATTCTTCGTTCAATTCGAGTTTATCAGCGGACGAACATTTATTAGTCAACTCGTGATAACTAATTAAGGCCGAAGTGTATTCGCGAAATAAATCGCTACCAGCCAGATAATAACCTTTGATATATTCGTGAAAAATGTCCGTATTGAGTTCACAAAGATCGTGTTCTGATCGTATTTTTGAATTGTCAATTTTGCTAATACAACTCAACGTATGCGTAAAAACACTTCTAAAATCTACGGATTTCGAAATTTTACAAAAAAGAATTCCGACATATACAATGTCGAGTAAAGTATGTTTTATCGCCTCCTCATCAAGCATCCGATGTCTATATCTGTGGAATCTATTATATTAATAATAAAATAATGCGTTCATCTAATTTTTCAAATTTATTTCAAAGGCCGATTGTTTCAAATTGCGATAATTCCGCTAAATATGCGGTTTGAAAAGTTAAGTGATTGCATATAGCAAAAATATCAATAAAAGTTGAGTAGGTATCTATCGTGAGATATGTTTATTCGCTTTCTTTGTGATTCTATTATGCCTGAAAAAACTTATACATTGCCTAATATTTGTGTGCCGATCTTGAATTATGATATAATACCTAAACTTCAATTTTCACAGTATGGAAAAGAGTCATATCGTTGATAAAATTTTATATTTATGTCGTTGACAATTGCTAATGCATATGTAGTGTATAATTGAATAATTTTCGGTACACACGAAAAAAACTTGTTACACATTCATGAACAAATACATAATCAAGAATCAAAGTAACTAATTGCAGTCATGCTAATTTTAAAAAATACATGAGCAAGACGACTGATGTTGCGCTTTATAAATTAAAAATAATTATACTAAGCAAGATAAAACTAGCATTAAATTACAAATAAAAGTAATTAAGCTGAAAATTTTTACATCAAAAAAATATAAAATCAACTGCCACGTAGCACTTTTCAACAATATAATAACTAACCTTTTACGATTTCCGTGTTGTAATTAAAACACCGAGTGATGATTTATAGCTAATTTAAAATACTAACTTTTCGCACTTTATTTCATGCCAAGTTTGTATTTTCTATTAAAAAATAAAAGCCAATAAGGCCAGTGTAGCGTTTGGTTTTTCAAAATAAGCAAATTGTAATTACAACAAGAAAAATTTGCTAGAGTGAGACAAAACATTTTTAATAAAAAAGAATACAACCTCTAATTCAAGTATGGCGACTGCTCAAAAAATCTTCAAAACAGGACGTATTTGCATTGCTCTTGCAGGCCGCATGGCCGGTAAGAAATGCGTTGTAATTTCTGCATACAACTCTGGAAACAAATACAGAACTTTTCCACACGCTTTCGTGTTAGGACTTGCTCAATCCCCTAAAAAAATTACTAAAAGAATGGGAGCTGAGAAAATCGAAAGAAGAAGCAACGTAAAAGTATTTTTAAAGAACATTAACTACGCTCACTTGATGCCAACTAGATATGTTTTATCAAAAGAATTAGATATCAACAACTTACTGGGTAACGCAAGCATCGTCACCAGAGAAGATTCACAAAAGCTCAAGATTGACATTGCTAAGGCTCTCAAAGAAAAGTTTTTGTCAGCTCCAGAAAGCAAGTGTGAAAGAGAGCTCGTATTCTTACGTAAGCGCCTTAGATTTTAGTTTGCTAACTTTTTTCTTAAATTATTAAACTTTTTTTAACATAAGATATTTATATTATAAAGCTCTTGAATTTGTTTCTTGTTACTGAATTATTTATCTAAGTTGTAGTAAATAAGCCAGCTAAGCCGCTAGCAACTTCAGCTGGGTTTATCAATCGAAGAAAACTGATCGCGTCGGTGATTGGCGAAGCGGCTCGGTTCATGACATTAAGAACGCCATTAATGTCGTCTTTGAAGTTAATGTGCTGAACCATTTCTTCGCTTGCAGAATCAAGGTTAGCTGGGATGCTCGTCAAAATCTTAGTCCAATCTGCCAGAGTTCCAGCGAGATTTTGAATGTTTGCACCTATACCTTCTGAAACCAAAGTCGGGTCTATCTTAGTAAGGGATTCGATATCAATGGGCAGACTAGCTTTCACATTCTTCATAAACATCATGACTACATTAGGGAATTGTCGTAACGTGGTTTTTCGCTTATTTTCTCTAATATCTGCAAAACCTCTTGGACAAATTTTACCTGCGTCAGCTCCTGTGATGATAGGGATGATATGTGCTATTGTTTCAATATATTTGTTCAAAAGCACTTCGTGAAGCGCTCCAAGCTGCCGATCCTTAAAGCCAATCGCGTTTATCACTGGTTTAACTTCAAAAGGGTTCGCAGATGACTTTAATAGTAAAGGGTTAATAGCTGGAAGCGATGCAATTCGTTCTCCTAAGTCAAGCTTTACATTATGCAAAAGGGTAAGAGGGAATAAGAGATTACTCTTAGTTTCCATTAAACCCATGGCTCCTTCATTGGTAGTCAGTAATTCTGTGCAAACATATTTGTATGGTGGAGCCAGATCCAAGCAACAGTCAGAACCAGAAGGGCAAACATCTGGATATTTTTCACATTCGTTTAAGTTTTTGCAGGTAAAGTCATCGGCGTTTTCCCATCCGTCTTTCTCAGAACATTCGCATCTGTAGGAACCTATGGTGTTTACACACTTTGAATGTATAGGACAGTTGTGAGTGTTTAATTCACATTCATCAATGTCTTCGCAAAAGTTATCTTCACCTAATCTAAACCCAGGCTTGCAAATACACTCCGTACTTGAAAAACGATTCAGACAGATACCATTCTTCCGATCACAAACGTTCAGTTTGGCATTCTCATCTATACAGGCATTTCGTAAGCGGCAAATTCCGTGTTCGAAAATCAGTTTAGGATCATTACATGTGCAAACAAACGATCCTGGAGTGTTTACACAGTTAGCATCTGCGTTTCCACATGCTGTTGGAAGTAAACATTCGTTAATGTCTTCGCAATGATTGGTTTTTTGAGAAAATTTGTAGCCTGGTTTGCATCTACACTCAAAACTACCATGCGTGTTATGACATAATTCACTATCAAGTCGACAGTCATGTGTTTCCGTATGGCATTCGTTTATGTCTAAACATCCTGTGCCTTCTTTCTTCCCGTCTCCAGAGAAACCTAAAAGCAATCAATTGCACGTTAACATACCTTTTGGACAAACACAAAAAGGTTTTCCAATTATTGGAGCTTTAGGGTCAATTTTACATTCGGCTTCGTCCACGCAAGGGTTGTCTCTTTCACACAAAGTCGGTATTCTAGCAAGGCTTTGAATGCCAACCAGCGTAAGTATACTAATAATATATTTGTGAGATTTCATGTTGGTGATTCCTGACCAGTACAAACAAAAATAGCACAAGTTTTATTACACGTTAGAGATCACATAAAAAATTTTGAACAGACCGCTCATTTAGTTTTTTAAAAGGAATTTGAATAGGTAGTTTCTTCCAAATTTCACTGTAATAACTGATTGCATCTTCAGTTGAACTGCTTGAAGTTAACTTTTCTTTTCTAAGATTCAATATGTAAGTAAATAAATCGAGCTTTGTTTCTTGAGTTGCTTCTACATTACGATTTAGATCTCTGTTTTGCCTCAGCTGTGATAACTTTTCCTTTTTTTCCTCGAGAATTTCTTTGCGTTTGATATGTTCTTGAATGTTTTTTTTTTCGTTCGCCGTCACAGATTTTGAACTGGCAGCTTTGGCTTTCAGCATGCTCAATAGTTTTATAGTTGATTGAGTATAGTTTAGTTTCCATTTATAGTAAGCGTTTTCTTCTAAATTTTTGTTGTTTAAAGTTATCATAGCTTTTTCCAACGACTTGGGGGAAGTGAACGATATGAAAACTCGACGTTCATTGTTGGAAGCTGAGAATTTAATATTGCTTAATTTGAGATTTCCAACTAAAACTCAGTTGGCAGCAAACTTACATTGACTGAAAATCCGATAATAGTCATACGTCTCGTAGTGAATGGGAGCGTTTTCAACAATCAACGTAAATAACGATTTAGAAAAGTTTTTCTCTGATTGTTGAGTCATTATTGACTATCCGCTTACATTTTTATTTTGCGTGGCATATTTAAATATAATTAAATCTCTAGTAGTTAAAAAATAACCCGAGATTGCCGGGTGCATAGGTTGTAAAAAGGTTATACAGTTAACACGAAAATTTCGTTTATCTTGTCCGAAATATCACTGAAGTAACAATTGGAAGTGGTGGCTCGGAAAATAGATTTGTTTCCTCCTCCACGCGTTGTTTTGCCTTCAAACAAGTGCTCTTTTATGGCTTTAGCGTCGAATTTCTCAGAATTAGAAACAATTATGGAAAGGAGATCAGAAGCGGATTGTGCAAACGCTAAGATAGGCAGGTTAGTTCGTGTCTTGAGTCTGGCTACCATTTCTTCTAATATCTTGAAGTTATCAGTTTGTTCAGGGAAAACAGCTACAACATAAGGCACTTCGTTGAGCTGGAGAGCGTCACAGTACTCGATTGCTTTTTTTTTCAGTTCATTAAGATTTTTCTTTTTCGAGGCGGCAAGCTTTTTTTGTAATTCGATAATAGTGGCGTTGAAAAGCCTCTTGGTCAATAGTGACAAGTTACCGAGTTTTTCAGAATATGCGGTTCTGAACTTGAGTGTATCCTCGTTTTGTATGTTTTTATTAGATTTAATGGTTGAAATATCATTCGTTAATTGTTCGTGAAGGTCTATGGCGTCTTGAGCAGCTTTTCCACAAACAGCTGTTATTCTTCTAATTCCTTTAGAAACGCTTTCTTCATTTGTTAAAACGATGCGTGACAATTCTCGTGTGTTTTTGACATGAGTTCCTCCGCAAAGTTCGGCGGAGTAAGAAAAAGCAGATATATTGTCGTTTAAAAGTTCACTCAGTGTGGCGCCGATTGAAACAACACGAACTATTTCGGGATACTTTTCTCCAAAGACGCATCGAAGTCCTGGAATGTTGATAACTTTATTTTTCTCATCTTCCTCAGTGAAGACATCTAGTTCAGCGTCAATCATCTTTTGCATTTCATTTTCCAATTTCTTTACAGCTGCGTCTGAAAAAGGTTCGTAAGCATCGTAATCGAACTTAAGCCGGTTAGGCTCTACTAAACTTCCTTTCTGTTCAAAAGGGTAGGTTAGCACTTGGCGCAACGCGTTGTTAAGTACGTGAGTTGCACTATGGTGAGAGGAAAGCTGGAAACGTCGTTCGTAGTCGACAGTCAAAGAATAGAGGTTTCCAGTTTCAAAAGTCGCGTCAGTCACCAGAATCTTGTGTAAAACAAACGATCCGTGTAGCAGAACGTTTTCAATGGTGGCTAAAGCACTGGTAGAACGACAATTACCCATATCTGATAATTGTCCACCACTTTCAGCGTAGAAATTGGTTTTGTCAAATACAAACCAATAGGCTTCGTCGGATTTTTTTGCAACGTTGCACAAATTTCCATTTTTCAAAATAGCCAATAACTTGGCGTTTTCCATAACAGTGTTGTGTTCGTTTACGTCGTACTTGAAAGAGTCATCAGTGGGGGGGATTTGCAGTTGTTCACTTAAAAAGTGTAGGGTTTCTGGTTTGATCAGTTCTTCAGCAGCAGCGAAACTCTTGGCGTTGCTAACTTGCACATGTAGCGCCATTTCCTTGTGGAATTCATCAAGGTTCGGTACAATTCCCTTTTCCTTACAAAGGTTGATAGAAAGGTCGATTGGGAAACCGTAAGTCGTGAACAAACTAAAAAGTGTTTTGCCATCTAGGACGTTTGTCGCGAGTTTGTCAACGGAATTGTTGAAAAGCTTTAACCCGATAGAAAGCGTCTTTAAGAATTGTTTTTCTTCTTCCAAGACTATTTTACATATATTATCTTTGGTTTTTATTAAATTGGGAAAAGCACAACCCAGGATATCAGAAATCGTGTCGACTAATTCGTACAGCCATGGTACGTTTGAGTTTGAGAGTTTTTGTCCAGCATAAACAGCTCTTCTCAAAATACGTCTTATGACGTATCCTCTTCCTTCGTTTGAAGGCAGAACGCCGTCCGATATGGCGACAACAACAGCTCGCATGTGATCTGCAACTATTCTGTAAGCGATGTCGATTTCGGCGTTTTTTTCGTCGCCTATTGCTCCGCTGTATTTATGAGCTAAGTTGGAACACAAGGAAAAGATTTTCTCGAAAATCGGTATAAACAAGTCGGTGTCGTAGTTGCTCGTAACGTTATTTAATATGCTCAGTAGTCGTTCCAACCCCATACCCGTATCGACGCATCTGCCAGGAAGTTCAGTCAGTTGTCCGTTCGCTTCTCGGTTCATTTGCATAAATACTAGGTTCCAAATTTCCAATACGTTAGGGTCGTCTTTGTTCACCAAATTCGCCGCGTTCCGGTCGCCGATTCTATCGTAGTGAATTTCTGTGCACGGGCCACAGGGACCAACGTCGCCCATTTCCCAGAAATTGTCCGCAGCAGATCCGGGGATAATGTGATCTTCAGGAAGGTATTTAAGCCAAATTTGTTTGGTTTCGAGGTCAGGTTTTAAGTTTTGTTTTTCGTCTCCTTCAAAGTAAGTTACGTAAAGCCGTTCAGGTTTGATTCCAAACTCTTGTGTAAAACACTCCCAGGCGAGACGAATGGCTTCCTCTTTGAAGTAGTCTCTAAAAGACCAGTTTCCCAACATCTCGAAAAAAGTGTGGTGGTAAACGTCTTTTCCAACATCTTCCAAGTCGTTGTGTTTTCCACCAGCGCGAATGCATTTCTGTGAATTTGCCACCCGCTTCAATTTTCTCAACTCAGACCCTAATGCAAGTTTTCCGAGAAAAATGTCTTTGAATTGGCACATTCCTGCGTTTACGAAAAGGAGAGTCTTGTCAGATTCTATGCTTATTGGCGAAGAAGGATAGAACATGTGTTCTCTCGCTGTGAAAAAGTTTATGAATTTTTCACGACATTCCTTGCTTGAAATCACATTCATACTGCAGTTACGAATATTATAATGTTTTCTATAAATTAAAATAAAACCGGATTTATATGATGAAAAAGACTCTCTTAAAATTTTTTTGAATCCCGCAACTTTGAGTGAAAGTGGTACCTATTTGTTATAAATCGAAATCACACACATAAGATGTTATCTTCCGCTGGGAGATGAATTTGAATCAGATTAATCTGATTTTCCCTTCATAGTTGGGTTACCAATTACATTTTTGTGTTCTTTATATTTTTGTTGTATGTCTTGTATTTTTTTATAATCAGCGTGACCCTCTTCGTCGAGCGGAACGCTTGTTTTGTGTTTAGAGAAGGGCGGGCTTAAAATTTTTTCTGGTTGACAACACGAAGCAAGTAAAACCAAGTCCTGCTGGATCTCACCGCATTTAGTCAGAACTTTAACATTTCCGTCTGTGTGGCAGTTGACTGCTCTTATTACTGGCGAATCAATTCTAGTAATCGGGTCAAGCGGAACTGGGTATATGCCGTCTTTATGTTCAGCAATGTACGTTGGGATGTCGTTTTTAGTGACCTTCTTTCCGTCTAAAAGTCCGGCTGAAGAAAAATCGTGGGCTGTATCATGCATTTGAGGAGCAGTAGTTTGGTCGACTTGCAGAAGTTTAGGTGGTATATAGTGAATTGGTTTGGACTTTATAATCTTCTTAGTAACTTCAGGTAAGTTGGCGGTATCGATAAGTTTAGTACAGGAATCAGGGTCGATTTCAACCATTTGGATTTGGATATCCACGTCTTCTGCAAATTTGATCGTCTTGAAATCACTCGCTGACGTAGTTAAGTATATCTGTCCATCGGTAACATTGGTTAGGTTTATGGTGTCGCCTTCCTTATATATATTCATGTTTCCGGTTGTCATGGCTGGAGAAGCCAGTTCAGACAATTGTATAGGCTTGTTATCGACATTCAACACAGGGCTTCCGTCTTTGCCTAGAATAATGTTGTCGGTTTCTGAAATTCTGCATTCAACTCCATCTTCTGTGAAAATAAGGCTCTTATCAACGTTGGATTTTTCGTATTGATTCATAAGTTCAACATATTCGTGGATCGACTTCTCGTCTGGAATGCTCGTGTATATCTTTCCACTTGGCGTAGGTAGTTTCATGCCAGGCTTGTAGTTAATGTCGATAACTTTTTCAACGTAGTTGGGTACGTAGAAAGGCACTTCCTTTTCAATAATGTGTTCAACGTCATTGTAAACCACAACCGGAACTTCAACAATTTTAGATTTAACGACAGGCTTGGTCATTTTGATAATTCGTTTAATGATAATTTCTTCTTGGACGGGAACAAGCTTTGGAGGTTTTTTAAGATGAACGTCAATAGGAGTTTCAACATAATTAATACCAGCGGGCAATTCAATGATGTTATTCCGTTTTGTTTCTTTGTATCTGTATTTCGGAATCTCACATATATTGTCTTCGAGCACGGGAACTATTTTATTTACAATAGCAGCCTTCGGAATGTTGAAAAAGTGATGGTTTTTCACTATAACTTCGTCATCCACAATTCTATTGTACACACGCTGTTTTGGAACAAATTTTTGATGCTCGTGGACTATGTGCGATTTCTCAAATTTTTCTGGCAGGGAATCCAAAAGTTCGTCAGGCAGCGGAATCGCGCCGTACGCAGTCATAACTACATATTCAGAGTCAGTTTTTTTGATATCTTTTGCATATTTGTTGAATTGCTCATCAGTTAGCTGATATTTATATTCTTTGGACTTTGCATACGCATTGGGATCAGATTGATTAATTCTTGATTCTTCGTTTTTTTCCTCGTTTAATGCATCGTTGTTAAAGGAAATAGTAGCGTAACCAGTCGGCTCGACTAACACTGGAGCTTTGCCCCGTGAAATTGATGGGTTATCCGGCAACGGGGGTGCTAGGCCGGTTTCCTCGAAATTATTATATAACTTTTCGACATTATAAACCTTATCGTCAACTTCTTCTTTGGCTTTCGCTTTGGCAGTGATGTTTACCGTTGTTACTTCATTTTTTTTTAAGTATGTAATTTTATGATCGCTTTTACCAGCCATAACAAAATATTTTATCAAACATGCACGTACGTTTCAAAATAGCACCATGATCAACATGCACTGTTGAAGGCTTAAACCTTTATTAATCGCTTAATCATCATTGGTAAAATTTAGATTCAACCAAAAGATTTATTATTTATTATTTTTACATTTTATGTAAAATTTAATCTCGAATATTTAAGTATAAGTTTGCAACAAATGCTGCTGGAAAATAAATTACACTTTGATTATTGCACTTATTCTAAATAAGTTCAGTTCCATATTTAAATCATAGTTTGTTAGTATATTATGTATTCATGACAAGCTGTATGCTAAAATATGTACAGTACAGCAAAGCGAATAATTTTTCTAGGCCGAATAGTAAGAATGTTCGACTTTCTAATCAAGTTTTTTTATAGTTTTAGATTCAAAAAACAATTAAACGAAGAATCTTACTTGTACTTTCCGTCAAATAACTTAGATTTAGCTAAAGGGCATGAAATATCTTTTAAATACAGTCACAAGTACATTGCTGGCCCTAACACAGTAAACAACATGCGCTATTCATGGCTGTCGTTCCTACCTTATTCGCTATTTAACCAATTTCGTCATTTCTTTAATCTATTTTATTTAATAGTAGGGTGTTCACAGCTAATTCCACAGTTAATGATTGGATCTTTTTATACTTTTGCAATCCCGTTAGCGTTTGTGGTTATTCTGTCTTTGTGTACAGAATTTTTAGACGAATTAAAACGTTATAAACGAGACAAAATAATAAACAATCATTCCTACGAGGTGTTACAAACTAGCATAAACAATGTTGTTCATTACAGGTTTATACGTTCCGAAGAAATAATGGTAGGACACATTCTTCGTTTACATTCAGGGGACAGAGTGCCTTGCGACTGTTTGTTATTGAAGACATTAAACGGCGTAGGTTCTACATTCGTGAGAACTGACCAACTTGATGGAGAAACCGATTGGAAACTAAAGTATGCTTTGGCTACAACAGAATCAACGAACATAGCAGAATGGACAAATATGAAAGGCGTCATCGAGATTCCAGCACCAAACTCGAACATTCACGAGTTTGAAGGCAAGTGTACATACACTAATTCTAAAAATGAAACTGTCGTTGAGCGAATTTCTCTGATCAATATGCTTTGGGGTAACGTTGTCGTGACTTCGGGGCCTGTGTTTGCATTATCTATTTACACTGGACAGAACATGAAATCTTCTTTACAATCAGAAACATCAAAAAAAAAAGTTATGATTTTCTACGAAGAGATAAACCACATCTGCAAAATATTAGTCTTTATTTTGATAATAATGTCATTACTATTAACGCTATCGCGTCCAATTTCGTCAAGATCGGCAATTTACTTTATTAGATTCATCCTATTACTTACATGTATCATTCCTATCTCTCTTCGAGTTAATTTAGACACAGCGAAATTTGTGTATAAATATTATATAGAAAATGACCACGAACTTTACGGAGCAAAAGTGAGAAATTCTGACATAAATGAAGAACTTGGACGTGTTGACATTTTACTTACAGATAAAACGGGAACGTTGACGCAAAACGATATGTCTTTAGCCGCCCTTTTGTTTAATAATAATTACATAAATTTGAAACGTGAAATATTTCATTTGAATTTTGAAAACATTCATCTGCAATCACTGATTGATTACGACGCTAGAGCGAACTCATCATTATGGCATTTTGTTACATGCATTGCGCTTTGTCACGGAGTTTATCCAGTTGCGAGGGAAGATTCTACACATAGAATATCTTATCAAGCGAGTTCTCCAGACGAAATAGCTCTGCTGAATTGGTGTAGCGAAAACGGCTTAAGTCTCACTGAGCATTCTATTAGCCATATGACATTGAAATATACTATAAATCCAAAAAAAGAGTACTGCACAACTGTAAATGTCCTCCAGACGTTCCAATTTAGCAGTACGAGAAAAAGAATGGGAGTAATAGTGAAAGATCCAGTTTCACAAAAAATTATTTATATTGTCAAAGGTGCTGACACTGTGATTTCGTCTTTTAGCAACGAGCCTAATTATTGGTTGCAAGAATCATTAGAGACACTAAGTCGCCAAGGTTTGAGAAATCTGGTATACGCATATAAAGAGCTTTCACCGTACTATTATGAAACTATGAAGCAAGAATTTGACGATGCCATTATGCAAATGAGCAATAGAGGAACGCGAATAGATGAAATAGTAGACAAATATTTAGATTGTGATCTCAAATTGATTGGAGCTACAGCCGTTGACGACAAGTTGCAATTAGAAGTACCGCAAACGATTGAGTGCTTAATTCAAGCTGGAATAAAAGTATGGATGTTAACAGGAGACAAGCTTGAAACTGCCTTATCAATTGCCACTTCGTCCAGTCTTAAAAGACGAATTGATATTTTTTTTGAGTTTACGCAAGCTACGTGCCAAGATCTAGAATTCTTTGTCTATAGAATCTATCAATTATCTAGACATCGTTCAAAAAATTGCGTGATTTGTGTTGACAGTTTCGTCATTGATTTAATCAATAGATTATATCATCTTGCTAAGACACAAGATTATTACCGCAAAATATTATCAAACTTTATTATGGTTTGTTATTCGAAACGTGCGGTTATATTCACAAGATGTAGTCCATACCAAAAAAAGGAACTAGTTGAGATAATTAAATTTTTGTTGCCAAAAATGCGAATTTGTGCGATTGGAGATGGCGGTAATGATGTTCCTATGCTGCAGGCAGCGCATTGTGGAATTGGAATTGAGGGTAAGGAGGGGCGTCAAGCTGCCTTGATTTCTGATGTGAGTGTACATACGTTTAAACAACTGAAGCCTCTTTTGCTATATCATGGTCGTTTAGCGCAATTTAGGTCTCACAAACTAAGTAGTTTTATCATTCACCGCGGCCTTATCATTGGAATAATACAGATCTACTTTAGCGTCATTTTTTATTTTACGCCGATCCCAATTTTCCAAAGCTGGTTACTAATTGGATATTCTACATACTACACAATGGCGGCGGGGTTTGCCCAGCTGTCTGACAAAGATGTCGAAAGAGAAACAATTTATTCATTCCCAGAATTGTATATTCGAGACAGTAACGATGATTTGCGAACTTTAAAAGAGTTAAGATTTGCTAAAATCTTAATCTTGAGTATTTACCAAGGTTCGATGATAATGTTGCTTTCTTTATTATTGTTTGAAAACGAACTAGTGAATTTTGTTAGTATCGTATTCACATCGCTTGTATTTGTAGAGCTTTTAAACATAGGAAGTGGAGTTGAAACTTGGAATAAACTTATTATAAGCAGTTTAACTCTAAGTATCTCGCTTTATACAGTTAGTATTGTATTTTTAAAAGACATATTTAATATCGATTTTATGTTGAACAAGGCATTCACGATCAAAGTTGTTTTAATTACGCTCGGCGCATGGATTCCGTATCATATTTACCACATATTGTCACGAATAATCAAGCCTGCTCGATATAGAAAACTGCAAAATGTTATTTAATTATACATCATAATCAGATGAATGAGAGGACATTTCGTCAATTGAATATTTGTGAACATAAAGATCTTTCAAATTTTTTTTTTTGAAATTGGGGGTGGGTTTACTTGCTGCTAGTATTAACTCTTCAAAGCTGTAATCTGAAAATTTGTTACGTAAAGCGTAAGATCCTCCGTCTCTTTCTAAATTGTGAACTTTATTAAGTAAGTGATAAGTGTCTTCTATAGTTGGCAATTTAGTTATTAAAACATACAGTATTATTTTTAATATCGCAGCTAAAACTTGGATAACAGTAAAAAAAATGTATCCCGTGCTGAGCGTGTTTAACATTTCTGCACTAATTGCAGAAACGCCATCTACATCTAAAATTGGGTGAGATATCGAACCAGTTATAGTGGCATATAATACCGGCTGAAAAATATCGCTTAACACACTTATTACAATTGCTGAAGTAATTAGAAGTTTCGCTCTGGCTATTATTGGTTGTTTAATGAACTTGGCTACTAGGAAGATGGAATAAAGACAAGCCAATAATGATATTATGCTAGAAATGAATGTAGCTATTGTGCCGTACATAACACTCTGCGCATTGAAGTACATGAAACCAAGTGATTTTATGTTTAAGGACAAATCATTGAGTTTTCTTGGTGCTGCCAAAACGCTTGTATTATTTATTTTCTCGACTATTTGTTTACACTGATCAATGTTTTGAGCAGATTTTCCAATTATGTCTGCAAAAGTAGAAGATTTACAAGCGCTTTGAGCCGTCCACTTAAACATATTGACTTGGAGTTCAATAGGATAATTAGTGAAAAATTTAAACGAATACGAGTGAAATTTGTCGAGAAAAAATGAGTAGATTTGAAAAGCAGCCAGAACTGCTAACAGTATCAAATACGTTATGCACAAATATTTTCTCTTACGCTTTAAATAGCTTATTATCTGAAGATGCTTCGGCGGCATAGAGTCAGTAGATAAGATATTTAAACTTTATATCACGTTATTATCAAAAAAACGCATGCAATGAAAACTGTAAGTGTGTTTCAGACAAATGCCTCAGAATCATCAAGAACAAAGATTTACTTTGTCAGATTCGTCGTCTAATTTTGTCATCATTATATCTTAATGACGTGACATATTTTTATGCATAATAAATAAAAACAGAAAAACTATTTGTGTAGACAATACGCCTTCAGTGGAGACAAATCGAAATATCTGATGGTTTCAATTGGGGAACTAAATAATTATATAAATAATAATGAAGTACACCGTCTCCTCGTTCAAACAATAACTCGTTAAAATATTTTTTGTTGTTTTCTATGTCCAGTGCGTTAAACACGTCTTGATTGACAAGTTTTGCAGCTATTACTGCATTCTGTAACAACTCTTTTTTATCCATAGTTTCACCATATGCTGAGTAATAATAAGCAGTTTTTATGTTATCAAGTTCTCTTCCGTTTATTAAAATTAAAGTATCGAATGTGACAAAACTGAAATAATCAGTAACGACATCGTTCGTTTCTTTGACATAAGTGTAGACTATTTTTGGTCGTGGAAGGAACAGTCGTTCTATGGTTTCTTTCGTGTGCTTTTGATAAATTTTAGAATTGTAGGTTCTCATGCCTAGATGGTACAATTCCAGCACGCGTGCACAATCTTTTTCTTCCATCAAGCGAATTCCTTCAGCTGTAAATTTGTCTGGTAACACATATTTTTCTTCTTTCTCAACTTTTGGGCAAAAGTTGTATGAGGTTAATTTACGGTGGTTGATTGGCCTATGATAATATCTACACTCAGCAATAGACCCAGGCAGCTTGGTTCCGGTAGTGTAAATAGCGTATGCTATGCCGTGCAAATTAGCTCTTCTTGTTAATTCTCGAATCATGATAGGAGCCAGTCGACGGGATCGCAATTCTTTATGGACACAAAGAAAGTTTACTTCAACCACTTTATCTAACTGTTTTGATAATACTTGCAAAGAAATAGTTACTCCAGAAATAAACGCAAGTAAGTGCTCGTTATAAAAAACTCCAATATTCCAGGACGGAAGCTCGAGTGTCGAGGAATTGTTTAAATTGTATTTTAGAAAATCTTTGCTGTAATGCAAGCGAAAAAACGCATCTGAGTCTTCCACATAATGAAGTTTGAGTAAAGAGTACAGTTGGTCTAAATCGTCTTTATTTTCAATGTCCAAGATTCTCCATTCAAACCTAGGGGGCAGCTCATACGGGTAATCACGTACTAAGTTCGAAATTGGTTTGATTGTCCCAATTGAATTCTCATCAACGTCGAGTTTAAATTTATTCTGATTGTTTTTTACCGGCTGTGTGGACCAAAAAACATGTTTTGATTCATCCATGCTGATTATTTTTTACAAACAGAATTTTAAGGTCAAAAAAAATAATTATGTATTTATCGTTACAACAAAGAATGAAAAATTAACTAGTTGAATTACATGTAGCTATCTGTCGTGTCCGAATGAGTGCGCAGCACACAGTATTATATTGATAATTTTTTAAAGTAATATAAAAAATAAATGACTATAATAAGCGATCTAAAAATACCAGGAGGTGTAGTTGTTGGAGACCAAGTCCGTGAAATTTTCAACTATGCTCAAACCCACAACTTTGCAATTCCAGCCATTAACGTGACCTCGTCAAGTACGGTCGTGGCATGCTTGGATGCAGCACGAGAAGTTGGATGTCCGATAATCATTCAGGTTTCTCACGGTGGTGCGGCTTCATTCGTCGGAAAAAGTTTAGACAACACTTCTAACAACGCGTCAGCTCAAGGTAGCATCGCTGCAGCAAAGTTCGTGCGTCAAATGGCTAAAGTTTATAACGTTCCAGTTATTATGCATTCAGATCACTGTGCCAAAAAAATATTGGGCTGGCTCGACAAAATGATCGCTGCCGACGAAGAACACTTCAAGGAGTTCGGTGTTCCTCTTTTTTCGTCACATATGATTGATCTTTCTGAAGAAACTAAACAAGACAACATTAATCTTTCATTTAAGTATTTGCAAAAAACTGCTAAGATTAACTGCTGGTTGGAAATGGAAATTGGTATCACTGGCGGTGAAGAAGATGGAGTGAACAATGAAAGCGTTGACAACGCGAGTCTTTACACACAGCCTGAAGATATTTACGATATCTACAAAAAATTTTCGACTGTCACAGATCTTTTCAGCATAGCGGCTGGATTCGGAAACGTCCATGGAGTTTACAAGCCAGGTAACGTCAAACTCCACCCAGAGCTCCTTGGCAAACACCAGGATTATCTGAAAAAGATGATTAATTCGAAAAAAGATAAACCCGTTTATTTCGTTTTCCACGGAGGAAGCGGATCAACACCCGAAGAAATTAAAACGGCCGTAAAATATGGAGTCGTTAAAATGAACATAGATACAGATACCCAGTGGGCTTACTGCAGTGGGCTACGAGACTATTTCCAGAAAAATAAGGACTATGTCCAAACCCAGGTTGGTAACCCTGATGGTCCTGAGAAGCCCAACAAAAAGTACTACGATCCTCGTGTTTTTATTCGTCAAGCTGAGGTTTATATGACGAAGAGAATCGTTGAAGCCTACAAAAACTTAAACGTTACTAATTAAGTGATAATTTTCGTTGTGAATTATATATAATATAATTGTATATATAGGTTGTTTTTAACTTCTTCTCGTGGGGTCGCGTTGAATTTCTTGTCTAAATTCAGTATCGTTCGTATGATCAACGTCCTGGAGTTTGTTCGATGGATGGACAAACAGGTAGTCATACGGAGTGTCTTCAGGATAATCTAATCCGAAAAACTCAGTTTTTGTGAACACAGCTTTTTCGACGGCTGATTCCGGTCCAACAACTCGGTTTAGCGATTTAGCTGCTTCTGTGCCAATGATCTTATCAAAAAGGCCCTGTAAAAATCTCTGAACTGGTTCTATATACGAGAGATCCATGAGTTCGGTGTCTGTTTTTTGCAATAAGTCAGATTCAAAATTATTTTGGTCATCAATTTCTGATGCTAATTCAAGCGATAATTCGTTTTCTATTTTTTGGTTCAGTATTTCGTTGACAACTTCGTTTTCTTCGAAAAATTTACCTTTGGGATAATCTTTGAGCTGTCTTTCGTTTCTGCGAATAGAAGATATGATATCCGGTCCGAAAAAAACCGGGCCAGCGCTTTTTTCAGAAAGTTTTCTGTCACCGAGACTCTTTTCAGCCGCTTGCTGAACGGCATCAATAGAAGTAAAGTCGTCAACTGTGATTACGGTTGGTTTCAATTCCAGCGGCGGATCTGTCGGAAATTCAGACACTTTCGTTAAATGAAATACTACACGTCCGTCAGCTGGGCTGATGATGGAGATCGTACTGACCCCTTTGTTTATTCTGCCATACCAGCCTAGTTGAATGAAACGATCGTCTGAACTGAACTGGTTTTTTTCAAAGGGCAAGGTTTCATCTAAAAATAACGCTGTGCTGAGTCTCACGTGAGGTATACCGTGAGTGTCTTCGTTGTACCAATATGCGTTAGGGGTGGTGACCACAAAAGAATTGAAACCTTTTTGTTTGAATTTGTGCAGTTTTACTTTGCTTCCGTTTATTTTTTTCCACCCGCCCCGCAGATCCAAAATATCTTTTTCGTGAGCTTTTTTCGGAAATCGCTTCATCAACGACTGATGGTTAGCATGGTGGCGTAAAAACATGGAGCGTCCAGACTTGTCAACAAAGCCTTCTGCAGTTTCGAATATTACAGAAACGTTGTCATCAACGTTTACAAAAGCTCTGTGAACCAGTCCAGTCGCAGCAGCCGTGTTAGCACTGACGACAAAAATATTCCCCGTCATGTATTTTGTTTTCAACACTGCGTCTGTTCGTTTAATACTAAAAATAAACGGCTCAGAACTGAAAGTACCTTTATAAGGAATGACGTTTTGCTTGAAAACATATGTCAGCTCCCACACACCTGATATATCCCAAGTACAACCTCGGTACGGGTTGCCGGCTAAACGAATACCAGTGAGGTTATCTACGATGCAATGGCATGTAGGCACGCCTCCTAATAGTAAGCAGTGAGCTCCAGGCCCACATCGAGCTTTCTTACTGTCTTCTGTACTACAAACTGTGTGCAATTCAGTTGTAAGAGAGCCTACTGAATTCCCTAAGACAGCGTCGTGCTCTAAAGCGAATTGGGCGAAACAAATACGTGCTAGTCCTACATAAATGATAATAATTGATTTCATAAAAATTTAATCTAGATTAGAACGATATGTGTGAAACAACAAAGAAAAAAAACTAAATTTTTGCCGCTAGTCTTAATTATATATTAACTTGTATTTGTAGCTGCAAAACATGCAGTCGATCGTCGTGATGTATTTAAATTCGTTTAAATAATTTTCTGACCCGCATCGACACAAGATGCAAATCTGAGAACCCAAATCGATGACTTGCCAAGTCTCAATTAATTTTATTTCGTCTGGAGATATCAAATCGTTGGGAACGAGGACGTTTATATAGTTGGCCCCAACTTCACTATTGATATTTTGTTGGGCAATATTTTCTTTGTTTAATAATTTATTTAACAGCAGTTCATAGGCCTGGACCAAAACGGTAAAATGATCTGCAGGATTGAAATTCGCGAAAATTTCAGGAATCTGTTTGGCCGCTGAGCTCTGTTGTTTGTCAGGATGTACTAACAGAGCCAAGTTGTTAAACTGTTTTTTTAAATAAGAAATCGATAACTCGTCAACGCATTTAATATCCAGAATTTTCAAAGATGCTTTTTCGTCCATTTTCATAGAGATAAAATTTGTCTCAAAAATTTAAAGTTTTATTTTCAAAACGAAAAAAATCACAAAAAATTTATAGCCAGTATTACAAACTAGCCACCTAATTAAATAAACTTCCCCATTCGAAGCCTTTCTGTAGGGAAACCCGGGAAATTCACTTTAATGTCTTAAAATTGAATGAATCATTCAAGTTACATACATCAATGTAACCGGCAAGGATCTAAATTAGAACCGACCCACGATGAGGTCACATCGCTATGGGAAAAACTAAATGCGCTTAGCCTTTTTGATTATGCGTCCGATTTGATGGCTAGTTACACTACTGGATCGCTAGATAGGTACCAGTTTAACACCTATCGCGATCTCATGCATCTTCCTCGAAAGTTCGGGGCGAGCTCCCAAAACGAGCAGTCCACGGAAGGCGAATTCAACAGCGACACGCACTGTTACATTTGCAAACGACTCAAACCCAGCGTCGAAATTTCTAACAACTTTTCGTTTGTAGATTTAGCTCTGACAGACATCAAAGATAATGAACTCAAAGCCACTGTTTTCGAGTGCAGCATTGAAGAACTTAAACAATTAGTTGTTAGTAAATTAATCCACGAAGACTTGGTCGTGGATATGAAAAACTTTTTGGTGGTAAGTTAAGCGAGCAAAAATTTTTCAGCGTGGTTTTATCCCAGAGAGGTTTTAAACTCTCGCATAGCGCTAAATAAAAATTAACATTTTAAGAAATTAATATACATATACATACCGACTTTTGCGGTGATAACAAATTATAAACTGCGTACTGTCATACGATATTGTTAACTACATAATTCTTGTGATTATTCATACTAAAAGACTAACTAAACTAGTTTTATTTATACTAAATTAAATTTTCCAATCTGTCAACCAGACTGTGTCGTTAATAAGACCGGAACATCTTATTCTAAAACATATTAGGTGTCGAAACTTACATATTGACTCGTTGATTTTCTTGGTATGGGGCGTACGCCATTGGGTCTAGCGATTTGCCTGAATTATACGGATAAGAATAGTCCATGCAGTGATGGGGTTGGAATGTACTGTTGAAATTGTCTATCATACTTAAATCAACCAGCGGTAAATTTTTGTCTAGCCCATTAAAGGTCTGAGCTGACGTCTTGAAAAAGTCCGTGCAAGAGACCTCGTTATAAGTGTTGTAGTTATAACCGGCTTGTGAACTAAAGTGAGGTTTTTTTACTAGATTAGACGGAAGTTTTTCTTGGTACTGGTTCGAACATTGAAGCATGGTGTTTTCTCCACAACTTTTAATATTTTCTTTGTACCACTGGTAAGAATGATCCAGCGACTCATTGGGTGTAGAGTACGAAAGACAAGGAAAGCTCGGCGACTGGATGCTGAAGTCTTCGCGCAAAACAAACATAATAGCTTTAATATCTAGACGTTCGAATTCAAAGACTATAACCTTAGGAAGTTTTTGATTTAAAAGAAACGGAGGCAAAATCAGATCTGTGTCGTATCTGCGGACGGGTTTGATCAGCAAATCCCCAAGTTGAACTGACAAGGCAGTCACGTTGGTGAAATGGTCCCGTCTGCCGCCCAATATGTTATAAGTACAGTGTCTTTTGTCGTTAGTAGAGGAAATTAGCAGCCCACCATTATATAAGGCTTCTTCGAACTCGTTCTCGGATAAAATTTCATGATTAATATTCAGAATTTCGCAAATCTGTCTGCCGTTTCCATTATTAGCCGCCGCGTCGTCATTTGTTGGACAATGGAGATTAGAGCTTCGTTTACATGGTTTGACTTTACTTGAGTGAAAGTACGAATAGAGATCCTGAGAGCCAGAGTATTGTTGTTTTTTCTGGTATTTTTTGATCATAAATTCAAGCCACGACTTTACATATGTTTTCTTGAATCTTTGTCGTTTGCCTTTATTTATGTTTTGCATCCAGATAGATGAAGAGTTTTCGTCTTCCGTTGCCACGGAGTTCAGGTTGGTATGACTATATATGTTGTTGTAAGCCCAATTATTCCATATATTACTTGCTCTAAGTACTTCTAAAACTTTTGATTTTATTTCTTGTCCGACAATAACAACGTAGTTAAACAAATCAGTAACGTCTCTTATATCCGCATTATTCGTCAAAGATTGGAGAAAAGACAAAACATTTCTTTGGAACTGATTTAGACCGACATCATGACTTGCAAAACCGTATTGTCGATTTTTTTTGGGATTTAAAGTGTTGTTGAGGACGGGATAACAAGATGAACCGAAATTCGTTTGAACATTTTCGTCGAAATAATTTGCATTGGAAGAATAATTGGCGTTTGAAGACGTAGTCTGGCACGATGTTGGACCGCTAGACATCTTACACTGACCCTGAACCCCAAACCTTTGCAAATAAACATTTTGACTGATATGCGATTGGTTCGAATCCGCGAGATTTATGCTGTTCGGAGTTTCAGCATTAATAACGCTTTTCGATTCGTCAAATTCATTAGAATAATTCTGCTCGTATATCTTGATAATGTTTTGAATGAGTTTTTCAAATATTGCATCCCCTCCCAAACGCAGCCGCATTAGATGAATTTTTTGTCGATGATAACTAATTTGCTGGAGCTGATTGTCAATCAACCATCGGCCTACATTTTTTATATCTGAATGTAGCACTACAACGATGCCCGCGTACGCAATCTTGTATTTAGTTCGAGACTGTAACCTAAGAGGATTTGACATGAAATTGCAAACGAGTTCGTGAAACACACTAACTATCTTTAAAACTTACTGTCTGATGACCATAAATCTATTGCTATATTAAAATGGCTCTAGTACTTAAACATATGTTGTATAGAACTACCTTGGTAATTAAATTAATTTATAGCAATTTTCAATCATGATTTTCTCATCAAAATCTGAATAATAGATTTTAAATAAAATATCTAATAATATCCAATTTATTAATCTTTATTCCACTGCTACTCACTATGGTAAATCATGTTTCTGCTATAGAAACTACTTAACTATGTATTGTTTAACAAAACTTTATTATTATCTAATCTGGAAGTTTACAAAAAAATCAGCATGTAAAGTTTGCAAGCGCTTCATTTAATTTATATGAGCAAAAGCTATTAATTATTTTTTTATTGAGTGACAAACCGGTTGATCTGTGATCGAAACTGTTTGTGTTTATGTTTTAGATCCACATTTTATCGACAGACACATATAAATGTTTAATATCGACGTCTAGAATTTCGACTTCCTTATCGGCAGAATCCTCTAAGAGGTAACACGGAAAAAGTAAATTCGCCTTTTTGGGAGTGCTTTTAATGTTAGATGTAACTATTGGAAACTTTGAATTTTCGTCTGATGAGATGTAGTCGCTGAAATCTGAATCAGTTTTTTTTTTGGCGTAGTTGGTTGTGAGTTCATTGTGATCGGAAACATCAGATTCACTTAAAAAAGCCGCGACGTCTTCTTTGTTTGAATCAAACTCGTCTGAATTAACCAAATGTACTCCTGTGTTTGCCAAGTCCAGCTCATACTCGTTTCCTTTCCTGACTTCAGGAATTGTAGTCTCACATCTTCTATACGTATTGAGGTCATTATCTTCACTATCACTGACATCTTCAGACAACACATCACACAAACTTGTAGATCGCATATTTAAAGCTGGATTTACACTGACTATCGCTTTGTTGACATATATATCTTCTGACGGCTCAGTCAAAACTAACAAATCTTCAGACTGCAATATGTCTTTGTTTGTGAATTCGACCCCTTTTTCAGTTTCACTGTCAAAGTCGCTTATTCTATTGTTACAATAGCTATTTAGATTATCATCGCATTTGTTAAAACAGCAGTTCTCAACATTCCTGAAGGGGGAGCCGTGTAACTCGGGGAACGATTTTTTAGTTTTGTAGAAAGTTGTAGCGTTCGTCATTATCGCTGATTCTTCGTCATTACGACCTTTGGATGCTGACACTGTAGATTTAGCCGCCTGAAACGAAGGCGCTTGTATTAATTTTGAAGATTTAGATTTTGCACGGGACGTTGGAGTTTTAAATCGTCTTTGTGCTTTTTGTTGTTCTAACCCTTCGCTTACTGGATCTTTCAGAACACTATTCCAATGATTCTCAGTACGTTTTTTTATTTTATTACGCGAAGCGTGAGCAGGCGTTGTTTGAGCCGAGTCTCGGTCTTTTTTTAAATGTCTGTAGTTCAGTTCAAACGAAGCCATTTCAACTTCGTGCCCGTCTTCGCTGTCAGTTAATTGTGAGAAATTTAATCTTTTAGGATTTTTTAAAGCGTTTTCGTCATTTTCAAATTCACTAAAAACATCAGTTGAAGAATTGAACTTCAACTTGTCAATCGTTTGTTTTAAATAAAATATTTCGAGATCGCGTTTCTTGATTTCTTCTATCAGCATTTGTTTTGACTTTAACGTTTTGTTAAAAGCTTCGTTCAGCGAATCAATTTTGCAACTTAAAAAATTATTCTCTACCGTAAGCATGGAACTAGCGTCGCTAGTTTGCGGTGATGGTAGATTGACAGACGCGTCAGCCAATATTTGGTCGAGTCTTGAACTATTTTCTCTGACAAAATCCTTAGGTAAAGATTCGAGTTTATAAACATCCAACAACATTTTGGTCAAATAGTGAATGCGTTTGGCGTACAAATCTTTTTCGTCGTTAAACTCTTTTATTTTCTCTTGTAAACGAAGATTGATCGTGTTTGCCGACACGATTCGTTCTTGTAGTTCGTTATTTTCCATGGAGAGCTCTGAATTAGTCTCATAGCATTCGGAAATCTTAATTTCGAGCGCGGTCTTTTCTTCGTAAAGATCATGTAGTTCTTTTTCAAGCGCATTAATACTAGTCTGTAGTTGGACACTCAATAGTTTTTGTTCGTGTATAATTCCGGTTAGTTCTTGAATCTTATTTTGATCTGCCGCGGCGGCTGAAGCACGTTGATCTAATTCTGATTTATATTTAGTAATTTCTTTTTTAAGTATGTCCACCGTAGACTTCAAAGCAAGTTCAGTTGTCTTATGCTCATTAATAACGGTGTTAGCGTTTTGAAGTTTTTGGTCAGCCTCCATGTGAGACAATTGCAACTCTTCAAATTCCTGTGCTAAACTGTCTTGTTCTTGAATTTTCGCTTGATAATCTTCCATCAGCTTGTTGAGTTCAATAACTTTCTGTTCGGACTGAAGCTTATTTTTTTCATATTCCTCATACTCTTCACGGAATAGCTCACATTGTTTGTTTAAGTTAGAAATTTCAAGTAACAGCTCTTTTATCTGTTTGGATTGCGTATCTATGTTAGCTTTGTAACATTCAATTTTATTTGATAATTTTGTATTGGTAATTTTGAGTTGGTGTATTTCAGAGTTCTTTTCGTTCAATTGACTTCTCAATTGCTTCCATTCACTCACGAGGTCGCAATTAGAATTTGTACTGATCTCACATATACTAAGCAAAGATTCTTTAGATTGATCAGAAAGGTGACTAGACTCTGCCAGCTTTTCATTGACGTTCTGGAGTTCTTGTTCTTTTAGCTCCAATGAACGTCGTAATTCTTTATTTTCATTTGCTAAAGCGTTTATTTGTTTTTGATGTTTATCAATCAAATCTAGTAAAGGTTCTGTTCCCAATGTACACTCATCGCTGCAAATACATTTATCAAGAGACTCTCTAACTTCTTCAATATTCTTTATTAAACTTTGTTCAATTTTGAGTAAAATTGAAAAATCAACGCTTGCATCATACTCAGCTGTTTTAGACAAGACGTTTGTCAAAATCTCATTTTTCTCTTTTAATTGTTCACAAAAATAATCTCGTTCTTCGCTAAGTTTCCAGTATTGACTATTTAAATTATCACCTTCGCCCTTTTCAGCATTTAATAGCATTGACAAAAGCGACGCACTGATGGTACTCCATGTTGGCGTGTTAATATGAATTTCGTATTTATTCGACGCAACCAACGAAATCATTTGCGAACAAAGATAAATGGACGTGCTCGAAAGCTTTAATAGACGATAATATCTTTTGCTAGAATTGCTCTCATGACTCTTCTCAAATTCAAGAACGCGTCTTTTCAAACCTTCAATTTCAGTTTCACGTTGTTTTATTATCTCGTAAGCACATTTTCCAAATTTAGCGCCCTTTAAAACATCATTAAACAACGTTGAAATGGTGTTCGCAGTCTCTTTTGTAATAACTGCTTGATATCCTGCTTTTGTCAATGAGTTTGACAGTTTTAATACATCCTGCTCAGTCCATGAACTTAAGCTCATATTTTCTGGGAGAATATATTATATGAAATTATATTAAAATTTCTTTTCTTATAGATTTTGTTAACTGTTGCAAATCTGGCTTATCAATATTTAGCTCGTACACTTCAAATGTCATTATTCTTCCATCCTATCGTTGTACGCTTTATTTTAAGCACAAAATACCGTGAAATTACTCGATAGTTATCAAAAATTAAGAAGTGTACGAAATTAATAATTTAAAATATGAATTGGCAAATCTACTCATAAATAATGAAACAAACCGTGAAATGAATGAATCGAACGATAATTTAATTGTTAATTATAGTTCTATAGCTGATCAAAATTGACAAAGCAAAAATATTGATTTTTAAAAAAAAGAAAACCTAAATTATTTTTACATACGAATTTATCGATCAAATATTTGCATAAAATATCTTTGATCAACCAGTAAACGAAAGGAAAGTTGAAAAGAAAAAACGAGTTATTCAGAATAAATCTTGCGCAAAAAAAACAAACTAATTATTTAATATAAAATAGAACAGTGTTGAAACGTAATCAAATTTTTTTATTTTTTAATACGTGCTAAAAATTTTTAGTGGATCAATTTCTTTTTTTTTCAAAGATCATTTTTTTGTTTGAGAAGCACAGGCGCCTACTGACAGATATCTTTCAAAAAGGCGATTAAAATCTCAGTACGTTTAGCAAATTGTAATAAGATCGTAATTAGGATGTCTAGTTAAACTCAGGAGTAAATGGCATATCGCATTGATCATATAAAAACTAATCTAATTAGCGGCAAGTGTACTAAAAAGCCACGTGGGTCTCTATTACTAATAAAGAAAGATCAAGAGGATTTAAAACGCGTATCTAAGTTTAATAAATTGAAAATAAATAGTTCCAAAACCAAACGCAATTTGAAAAGAAGTGTGCGAGGCGACAACGTCGATTTTGCAAAATTCGATTATGATTACGTGAACGCGTCCTGTTCGACTGACGAGTCGATTAAAGACGAACTTTATGAAGAATATGCGCAACACAGCGGTTTCAATGATTCAAATGTACACAATTCCTCTTCTGTGTACAACTACATTGAAAATGCACTGATTTATTATCTGTTTTTATCTATGCATCTTTCCAGGGCGAACTCTAGCGATCAAAACTTCTACTTTAATCACTTGATTCCGGAATCAATGCAGCTTTCTATTGAACAATTTACCCTGCACATTGGGAACATTGGAAACATGTTGAATTTCAACTATATTTGTTATCCAATTGCTTTTGTTATTATAGATCGACTAATACGCAACAGTCTTTTTCGAATCACAGAAAAAAACTTGTTCTGCTTAGGAATCATTGCAGTGGTCGTTGCAAATAAACTGAATGAAGACAACTACTACTGCTTCGTCGATATTTCTAACTACTTCAACATCAATGTTTCTGTTTTCGAAGCATTGGAAACTGAATTTTTAAACATGACAAATTTAGATCTGTTTGTCGATTTCTCACAAATCAACAAACAAGTCGAAAAATTTGACGAGTTTCGGGTGTACATGTTGTCGCTAAACAATTTACCAGTGACTTGTGGTTACAAGTGTCACGAAAACTTCGGGTTGCCGGTTCCAGTGATAACAGCTATCAATCTAGCTCAAGATACTAACGTAACAAAACGCTTAAACAAACTTCAATTGCTGAATCTTTCGAGCTATATGCAAAAAAGAACGTACTTAAGTTGTAAATACATAACTGAAGAAGAAGAACAGTTTTGGTTACAAAATTTCTATGAAACACAACAAATTCAAAAATTAAGTGTTGCGTTTTCTGTGTTATTCAAAAATTTATAACTCATTTTTAAAGCTAGCGTTTATACAGCACCCGATTAATCTATGCAATGATAATAAACTCGTATATGTATATAGATTATTAAACTAATTATAAATAATAAATTTAATAATGGAAAAAAAGTTTTTTTATTATCTAAGCAAAGTAAGTTAATTAGCGTTTCACACCACACGTATTGTAAGTCAACCCTGATATTGGTTTAGTTGAATTATTGGTTGAGGCGTAACTTAATAAATTAATATTTAAGTTTGAAAATTTTATTGTTTTGTCTAAAAAATATATTCGTCAGGGATATATATTACTGAAAACAATGACTAACTACAAAACCAGCGAATATTCAGCTACTAATCTCCGCTCCCAGGACTCAAAAGAACTCGAAACTTTGAAAAACCGAGTAAGTGAAGAGTTATTCGCAGCTCGCACAGCTATTCAAGTCAAACGCGAGGTCAGAAACTTTAAAGAAATCAAGGAACTCCGAGCGATGATTTCGCGTCTAAACTACGTCATTCACGAAAAGTTAATAGAAAGCAGAAAAGAGTACTTCAAGTCTGAAAAACGTCTCCCCAAGGAACTCAGACCAAAGCTCACTCGCGCCATGAGACGAAGACTTACTAAGAAACAAGCTTCGCTCAAAGTCCCCAAACTCGAGCGCCGCACTAAAGAATGGTCTACCAAACGAATTATCTTAAACAAATCATTCGAACATAACTAATTCCCAAATTATATCTCGGATAATTCTGTAAATTGTAATGATATTTGTTCGCCATAATTTTTTTATTCATTGTACCAATCAAATAAATTTATTTTATAAATTATTTGTCATATTGACAAAATCTGATCAAGCATCTTTCGCAATTGAAGTTTAAAATGTAATTCTGCTGTTATCGAAATCCCAAAAAGTTGAAAAATAGAACAATTTCACGCTTAAAAGAATTAATAATTTTTTGTGTATATTAGATTTAGAAATTAATATGTTGGAAACAGTGATTAACTATGTGAATAACTTTGATTTCGATAAAGCTCCGTTGTCGCACTCGTATTATCCAATTGTAAGTTTTATCATTTCTCAACCAAAAGTGTTCTGAACATTTTTTAGTTCATTGTATCGTCATATCTAGTGATTATTAATCTCATCGAATACTCGTCGAAACGACAGTTAATACCAAAGAAGCTAGTTAAATTCGCAATTCGATTCCAGCCATACCACAATTTGGTCTTATCAATTTTTTCAGCAGTTTTAGTGACTTCAACGTTAGCGACATCAGTTTTAATTTCCCTCAACTACTTAAGCCTCAAAGAAGCAAGCTACATATTATGTCCACTGCGTAAAGAATCCGTTAAAGGAATAACTGGAATCCACCAATACATTTTCTACCTAAGCAAATATTGGGAGTTATTTGATACGATTCTGCAAAACATTAAAGGGCGTAGACCTCCCAGTTATTATTTTCACGTTTGGCATCATTCGTGTTATCTAATGTTTTGCTGGGCCTACTGCAAATATTCCGTTTCGCTGTCATACGCTAGCGTATTTGTAAACGGATTCGTTCACGTGATAATGTATTACTACTACTATTTAGTTAGCTTAGGAAGATCAGTTCCATGGAAATCTAAAATTACACGAATTCAAATCGTACAGTTTATCACTGGCTACGCTTATTTTCTTGTCACTTTGAAAAAAATTTATATTGACAAGCAAAACTGTAATGGTCAAGCCGTACTTTGGCTTCATGCAATGTTTAATTTCACAATGCTAATGGGATTCATACGTATCCTGCAGAGAATTCTGATAAGCCCGGTTAAAAAACAAAAATTAACATAAGTTGGGATATCCACTACAATCCAATGTGCCAACTTCGGACCTCCAAATCGAGTGCCATTAATTAACGCCTTTTAGGTTATTTTACTTATTTTTCTAACACAAACGTTGAAAATATTGCAAAGCAGTTCCATAAGCTTTTTTTATTATTTAATTGATTTATAAAGTTATAGCATATAGGTTTATCAGAAAATTGGTTTTCCAAGCAATACTTTTAATTCACAAATTTAAAGTAAAATGGGCAAGATAGAAGCGAATTCCAAAATCTTAAAAGCGGAATTTTTGCCGACAGAAAAAATCGCCGAGATCGAAGAACATCCGGAAGAGTATTTTAATTATAACTTTAATTTAAAATCGTTCAAATTACGAATTGTGCAAGAACTACTTGAGCGTCAAAGGATCCATTACAGCCGCATTGAATTATTGTAGTTTTAGTATTTTATGAAGGCATAAAATGAGTTTCAAGATAAATAGTTCGTCGAACCAACCATTAAAAGCAAAAAATACTAACGCGTTAGCTCGTGGTAAAAAAGATATGCATAAGTTTTATTATAAAGCATCTCGATTGTTTCCCATTTTTTCCAGCGTTCGTTTTCAACAGATCTTATCTATAATAACAGATTACAACATCTGGCTACTTATTTTTTCCATGTTAGATGTCAGATCGTTAATGGTTTTCTCGCAAAGCTGCAAGTTAGCTGACACGATCGTGCATCGTATCATGATTTTAGCCATCGAACCAATGATAAAACAAGTCAGCACTGACAACCTGTCGAATTTTACCTTAGTCAAAAAAATAATTGACTACATATTACTTAACTTGTTGGACCTTCACCCACTCGATCGCGCAAACTTAGATTATTTCAAAGAATACTTGCATTCGCTGAAAAATACAGCCATAAAAAATAATATGAACGATGAACTATCCAAGACCAGCCAGGCAAATGATCGAACTTTATATGGTGTAAAGCTCAAACAAAGAGGTGTTGAAAAATCGGCTCCAAAACCGATTGCGGGGGGAGATTTACGAGGAACGTTTTTGTTGAAACGAGCTGAAGTGCTGAAACAGGGCGAGAGCAAATCAAAGTTATCTAAAAGCCGTCGCTTCATCATCAAAGACTATAGTTCCGGTAAATACAATCATGGCATTTCGTTTGACGACCTTCGTCCCGTTCATATTGTTTATTGTCACCCACTGACGCCAATGCGGCACTCTTGTGACAAAACTCTGTTATTAAAAAACGGAAAGCTCATTTGTACCTTCTTAACGCTAAACCAGTTTATCCAAGAATTCAAGAAACGGACTGTTCCCAAAATACGGTCTCAAGCAGAATGGAATTTACAACATACAACTTCTAGTGAGTTTGTTTTATTCACGTTTTTTCAATTGTTTCGAATTTGGCTCAAATTGTTTTGCGTCAAATTCAATGGCAGCGTGATGTTTCGAAAAGTCGAATATATCCATTCTTCTTCCATCGAGATAAATCACCGAATCTGGATTCAATGTCATATTGGCTATTATGGCGACTCCAAAATGAACGACGACTTTTATAAACGTCAACTAAAGTTGAAACCGCACGAGTTTAATATGGATGCTTACAACCAAAAAATTTACATTAATTTATTCGACCATTACAATTACATCAATTAAGGAATTTGCAGCTAGTAATTCGCTTAGCAAAAAGATCAGACTTGCTGTATCAGCGAGAAAATACTTATAAATTATAATTAACAATAAAATTTGCTTCTAATTTAAGCAATGGCGAATTTCCAGCATTTGGTAGATTCAAACAGCCAGAACAACTATCCTCCATTTTTTTTTTCCAACAATATCGAATCTAACACCATATTCGAAATTTTGAGTGATGTTATTCTTCCAAACAGTTCAAAATGTGACCAGCGTTTCCGATACGAACTTGGCTACATCGAAGGTGAGGAGTCTAGACGAATAAATTTACCCGTTCTTAATGTTTGTGTTTTAAACTTATCTGATTTGCCAGGTGTACAATTGCTACGTTTTAACAGTGATCTCACTTCTTTAACTTACCAAATTCTTGTCAGTGAATTTTCTCAGTGCCTAACTTCCTACAACATCATACCGAAATTTTCATTGTCTAACGTGCAATACCACTATTTGGCAAGCAATATTTATGCTGTGTACGAAAACGGCGTTTGTCTATCTCAACACGATCAGAACATTGACATTGAAACTTTGTTGTTATATTCAGCAGAAACTACGTGCCATATCAAAATCAGCAATAGCGAAAAAAAAATAAATTCTTCAAATGAAACGGCGTTGCAAATCCGTAATGTGAAGCGAACGAAAATCGAATTTGTGAAAAACTTTATTCCCTACGCTTTGTATATAGACGTATTCGACGAGAAAGATGATGAATTAACAATTAAAATATTTCTTGAAATTTTTATACCAAAAATAGACTTGTCCTCGTTGTCTAATTCAGCCCGCAAGTTTTTGTTGCGAAACTACCCTTATACTGGTACTTCTGAAAATGATGTGCAAACGTCTTTTTGCATTCATTTGGCCGAAGAACTTATATCTACAGTGCTCAAAATGTTGAAAATACCAAGTTTAATCAAAAAAAAAGAAGCTACAAATGTACTCTATTTTCCAGAACTTTTTGGAGACGAGCTAGCTCACATCAAACGTCACTACGATACCAAGAAAATCGTTAAATCGCACTATAGCGAGTTGAAATTATTGCGCGTGATCAATAACCGCATAAAAAAGTTTTTGTACCAGCAATTTATTCCCGCGAAAGCAACGGTTTTGGATTTTGCTTGTGGACATGGACAAGACATACGAAAATACTTAGATTTGCAGGTCAGCTGTTTAGTTGGACTGGATATCAGTTCTCTAGAGATTAACGAGGCTCGACGGCGTTTGAAAGAGTTAAGAATGTCTGGTGCCACTGGATTAGACAATTATCGTTTTCACATAGCGAATGTGTTAGAACCCAGCGTGTACGAAAAACTTTTAGTCCTAGCAAACGAACAAGCTCCAAAACCGAGCTTGTCTCCGAAGTTCGACGTTGTTTCGATGCAGCTAGCCATTCACTATTGTATTCAAAGTGAAGAACAAACGAGAGTCATTATCAACTCTATTTCAAAATATCTAACTCTGGGAGGTGCGTTTCTCGCTTCCTGTCCTTCTTCTTTTGTCATAGCAAAGAGAATAAACACGGAACTCAAGTTGCGCCTTGCAGGACCGAATTCGAAACCGGAAGATCAAGACATCTACTATTTTGGCAATGCGATATATGCAGTAGAATTCAACAGTCAAGATTTAGACGAAATGTTTGACATTGACATTAAAATAACACCGTTAACGGTTCAGTGTAAACCCGAATTCCCTTTCGAAATTAACCACCACGCGTTGCCGTTTAACGCTGAATATTCAAAAAACAACAATTATAACTTAACCGCCGATTTGAACACAATCAATAGCAACATAGTCCAACTGTATCTTGCACAGAAATGGGGAATTAAGTACAAGTTCTGGCTAAAAAACCACATAAACGAGCATGAATATATTGTGCCGTGGTACTCTTTTATCAAGTTATGCGCTGAATACGGTCTTAAATGTATTTTTCGTTCAGAGTTTTTAGATTTTTATGCGCAGCATGAAACAGAACTTTCCAATTCAATCCGTTCTGCAAACATCAAGACGCCACAGGATCTACTCAATAGCAATGTAACCCACATTAGAGAACAGTTAGATTGCATAAACATATACCAGTGTTTTGCATTTGTTAAATACAAGTAAACAACAAATTAATTCATGACAATAACTTATAACTAAATAAAATATTTATTATACCAAGCGTTATGTAATGTAACTAAACAAAAAGCTCCACAAAAATGACATGTACAAATTTCTATTTTGATAATCCTAGCGATAAATAAGTAGGCGCGCATCGTTGTTGAAACTCAAAGTAGTAAGCGTTTCAGCTTGGCAACATTAAGTTTAAGAACTCAACGGACTTTTTTGTTTTCGCACGTGCCTAAGTAAATTTCTACAAGGAAGCGTGTTCGAGGACATATGGAATCGTTGAGAAGCAACGCTTGTAGTTCCGGCAAAAAGAGTTCACGAATCTCATTGTCACGATTATGTTCTGCGAGTTTTTTTAACGTCGAAATAACGACCTCAATTTGAAGTTCCTTCCCAGGGTTGATCATTGACTGAATGGCTGCTAAACAAACATTAGCATTAATTAAGCCCTGTAAAAACAGTTCTGCTATAAAAAGCATATTGCCCATGATGTTGAGTTTAAATTTCTGGAGGTTCTCGAAAACTTCGTCTTCGCTAAGCGACTCGTCAGGAACGAAGTCCATCAATGCATTGGCCTGCGTACGAGTCTGAACTTCATAGAATAATATATCTCTGAAAGTTTCTTCGCTGTTTAGGAAAATGAAACTTTGATTACAATCATTATACAACGAAATAATCAAACTAGCGTAGTGTTTAACAAAGTTGTGTTGACTGCACGCCTTCGTGAAGATTTGGTGTAGTAAACAAATAATGTCTTCCTTGGTGTTGAGATTTCTTTTTAGTTCCTCATATATAATAGTTCGGTTAAGCTCATTTAACTTATTTAAAAGTGACCTCATCGCTCTCGCTTTAGCATTGCGGTTTTTCTCATTTGATACGCGGTTTTCCGCTTGTACTGAACTTGCTCGCGGCTGATAAACGCTCGCTTGAGGCTCGGTATCTTTTTGCTGGTTATATCGAAGCAACATAGAGTCAAATTCTTTGGAGTGATAGAATTTCTGAGGTAAAGAAGTTCTAAGCGTGCAGTAAAAGTAGTTTCGCACTCTGTACATGTCATCAATGTTCCAAATAATAACTTGATTTTCTTTATCTAGCTTAGGCATTGGCCAGTTTTCAGTTGCAAGAGTAGTTGGAATCTTATCGAACTTGCTGTAATCGCTAACAGAATTAACGAGTTCTCGCAAGACGTTGCCTTCCTCGACAGAGCAAGGATAACCGAAAGATTCCAGATAGTTTATTTCGTGCTTTGCATTTTTCTCTGTTGAACTGGAGAAACTGTTGTCAATATTTTCGGTTCCATGCTGATTGTTTGCTTTAGCATCTATATTATCGTTCAAAGAAGACACATCATCTCCATCGACGACTGGTTGATTTTTAACATTATTGAACATTAGGTTAGAACAGTCAGCAAATCCGTTTGTCGCGACAGAATCCGAGGTAGATAAACCAGGTTCACTGACACTGTTTCTCTTTTCTACATCATCTTTTATATAAGGATCCTCAGACAGGTTTTGATCAGATTCAGGCTTTACTAACAAAGCTTTATCCTTATGAGAGTTGATATCAGCACCGTCACTTTCTTTTATCGAGTCTGTATTGGGTTCACGAGTTAGTTCATTTGCTGATAAATTGAATTTAATACTTCTTTTTTTTGGCCCGGCTGAATCCATTGACTTAAGGCTTTTAATAGCTTTTTCACTATTCTCCTTAGTCGTATTAGATTTAGACTGGTTAGGGCTGAAAGGGGCAACCTTTGCGTCTTTTTTAGATTCTGTGGTTCGTGATTTACTTTTAACTTTTTTTATTTTCTCTTTTATTGGATCAGTGTTAACTGCTTTGCTGGCGTTTTGCTTATTAGAGGAAGCTTTCTTTGAACTGTTCTTGGTTGAAGCAGCATCCATAAGTTTTCCTTCTTCCACAGGTTTTGGCATAGCTGTACCGTTTTTACCTGTTTTTCTCCTGCGTCCAGCAGCTGTTTTATCGCTAGATGAGCGAGCGTCATCTTTTTTAGTCGAATTAAGTTTCGTATTTTGTTTGTTGCCATGAGCATTTGTTTTTTGTTCAGAGTGAAAGACAGAAATGTTTTGCTCATTGGTTACTTCCGTTCTGTGACTGCCTTCGAACAGAGAATCGTCAAGTGATTTGTGATTAACACTATATTTATCTTGATTTAGAGTGTCCGAACAGCTGAATTTATTGCGGCTTACGCTGGTAGAGTTAACCGGATCCATGTGATGTGGATGCGGGGTTCCCTTAGAAGAGTGAGTCTGGCCGTTAGAAGAAGCCAACAATGCTGATTTGCTCTCAGGAGCTAAACAAGCGTAAATGACGCCATTTTTTTCACTAGTAACAGTTTTTTTTGAATCGGAATTGTTTAAACAGTAAAATAAAGGAATAAACGGCGCGATTGTCGCATGAGGCTTTTGGCACTCCTTGCGATTGATCTTAACCTTAGTGTCGTATTTATCCAAAAATTCTGAATCATTACGAATCATGTTGTTCGCTTCGGAACGCTGCGAATTTTTCGTATTCCTGAAATTGTTCTTCTTCCCAGTCGTTAGCGACGTACCCGTTTCGTACGTAGCCTTTTTTGTCGAATATGCGGAAGATTCAAAAGTTTGACCCAGTGATATAACAGAAGACGCTTTTTTATTTTGTACCTTAGCATATTTATTTAATTGTTCGCTTTTAGCGGAATGAGTTGCAACATTTGCATAGATGGATTTTTCTTTGTCGCATTTAACTACTGGTGTTATGTTACTCTCTTGCGGCGTATTGTTTGCTACACCAGTGTGAGCAATTTCCTTACTAGACTTTGGCTAAAACAAAGTACGCTACTTTAATTAACAGTCTTCTTTTGTCTTAACTGAGTAAAACAATAGAAAAACGGCATTATCTATGTACTTACTGAAGTCTTACAAGCACTAATTTCCTGGACTTTAATTTTAGGTTTCATCCAATAATGGAATATTACTCATTTGTGAGTTTTTTTTTTGAATTTTCAATATCAAATTATATTGTTCAATACAAAAAAATTATCTAAAGCTAAAATTAAATTATTCATGATAAGATAGATAGCAGTTAAGATTCAATGAGAATTAATTAATAAATTCTAGTTGAACAGTTATTTTTAAACCTAATTTTTTCTTTATATAGCAGACAGATTTCATTTCGAATTAGCCTCGTAGTCTTTTTTTATTCGTGCTGTTTGGAGAATTCATCGTCCGTTTTTTTGGTTTTCGAGACGAATTAGACTCATTTTCATTATCATTCAAAAGAGATTTGATGTATTTCTTTTTAAGTATAGATTCATCAATCAGCAGTACCTTTGCTAGCGAGGACGAAAATATTATTTCTGGCTCAGAAGTGACTATCTTTTGAATCAAAACCAGGTCCTTAACTAAAACATAATACCTGCCGTCGTAAATAGTATATAAATATATTGAACCAGATGCAGTTAAATTTCTGTTAGGGAATCTACCGTAAATATTTCTTGTAAACTTTAGCTGATAACACATGATAGAATCAAATATCCGCAAAACACTCTCAACGAAGTCGTGAGAAATGATGTTCTCCGCTAGCATTTCAGCTGTAGCGTGTTGCAAACACAAGCCTAGAATGCTCCAACGGTAAAGCGTATAATCAAAAGGAAATTTATAATATTTGTCAGATTTAGACGGCGGCAAGACCTCTTTTAACGCTTCAAAGTCAAGCTCATCGCCAGTTTGTATATTAAAATCTACTGGTTGATTCAGAGTTTTCGCAAGCTTAAAAACAGACAAATCGCTTGTGATTATTTTTGTGTTATAATCGAAGTAATCGGCAGTTCGCGCGTCGTTCAATTTTGTAAGTAAACGCTTGTCTTGCATCAATAAAAAATGTAAATTTCATGGTACAACAACGAGAAAGATGATCGATTTATCACGCTGTCAAAAGCTAAGAAATAAATCGTTAATTTGACAAAACAATAAAAATAGTAAACTTCCCATACTCACTGTGGATAACCAAATTTATTGAAACAAAAAGCGAATATCATCTGCGTTTAATTTTTGGAACGAATTATTGTTGTTTCCAATAGTGCCATCGAACGCTAGTTGTTTTTTCTCTTGGAGCTGCAGGATACGTTCTTCAATTGTATCTTCTGCTATTATTCTGTAAGCGTGTACAGGCCTGGTTTGCCCTATTCTATGCGCCCGTTGAATAGCTTGCAACTCTGAAGCGGGGTTCCACCACGGATCCATAATAAAAATTTGACTTGCAACCTGTAAATTTAAACCTTCTCCACCTGCTTTAAGGGAAATACAGATTACGTTTATATTTTTATTTAAGATAAATTCGTTGATCATAGAGCGACGCGCGTCCACAGTAAGAGATCCTGTGTATGTCACACATTGGATTCCTTCGCGCTTGAAAGCAAACTCGATTAGCTCTAAGAATTTCGTGTATTGACTAAAAACAATTGACTTTTCCGTCGATTTTTTAATGTATTCTATGAGAGTTTTGATTTTTGTGCTAGTTTCGAAGTTTTCAGTGTTGATTTTATGTATTATGCTGTTGGGCTTTCGTTTAGGCTTTATCGTTTGAATGTCTAAATCGTCTTGAACAATTGTAAGTTTGTCCATACACGTGGGACATTTAATCTCGGCTTCGATGTCAATAGATTCAATGTACTCATCAATACAGAGTTTGTGGAAATAATGTTTACACTTAGCCATCACTGAAGCCTCGGCATCTATAGCTTCGAAACAAAACGAGCAGTTTAATTCTTTTAGATTCACACTTTTAGATGGCAGCTGTCTTTGATTAAGATCGCTGTGAATTATCAAATAAGGATGATTAACTGATTGTCTTAATCGGCTCAGCAAGTCGAAAATGTGGGCAAAGTTGTGTAACACTGTACCTTTTTCGACGAAGCAGTTGAACTCGACCTGAGTTTTAGCATATATCGCAGTATAAAAATCCATTTCCGGGGCGGAAAGTTTTCGTTTGTCTATTTTAATGATCAAAGGCGGAAGTTTTATATCTTCTACTCGTTCAACTTTAGTTCTACGTAGCATTAGCCTACTAATTACTTGGTTTCGCAGAGTAACGAGCGCTGTGTAACCTGCCCCGATAGAACCGTGGTTTATTATTGGTTTTGTAATAGTCTTTGTAAAAAAACTGTAATGATTTATTCTAGTATGGTGACACGCTAAACAAGCGGATTTCTCGTTGAATACATGATCGCTGAGCATACAACCACATTTTGGACGATTACAAAAGTAATAACCATACGGGTAATATTCTAGAAATCTGAGCAACGCGTGAAGTTCTTCTATTCTGTTTTGTAACGGAGTACCAGTCAAGCACCACTTAGTACCGACACACTTTAGCGCCATCGCGCTTCTTGAAGTGTTGTTGGTCAAGTTCTTTATACGATGAGCTTCATCCAGTACTATTCTGCGCCAAGGATATATATGGAGAGGGCTAGAAGATAAATCAATTTCCTCATCAGGTCGTATTACCTTAGTTTTAGTAACATTCATGTATTCTTCCATATAAGCCATTAATGCTTTTACACAGTCAACTTTAAGAGGCTTTTTCTTTCCGGTTGATGTTACATTTATTCCAAAAACCTCAATGTAATAACTTAGCTGTTTCATAGTTAAATTGTTCAAATTCTGTTCTCTAGCAAATTTTTTCATCGCGATTTGTTTTAAATCCTCATAAACTTCTTCATCACTGCCCGTCATCGTTTCAGTTTCATCCAACACTACTTTACTTTCAGCTTTAGCCGAACCGACTATTTCAGAATCTGAAACATCAGAATACTCAAGTGCTGAAGATCCAGAATCAAAAAAAAGCGCATCAGAAGAGTTTTCAGACAAAGGAGTGTCGTAATCATCAATAGCGTCGGGAACTTCAGGGTCTGTTGCTCCTGATGCTTCAGTTCGTATTTTCTTCGGCCTATTTCCATTCGAATTTTTACTGCCTAGCCAAGGCACGGCGTTAAGTTCTTCTAATTCATCCATTCGCCCAGCCTTGACTAAAATTTCTTTATATATATTACTGATGGTAGGAGTCTTATTTTGGAAATCTACTTCCGATATAACTTTTCGTTCTTGTTTAGCTTGAGCGCTTGTCTTTCGCGCATTCTGCCCACACATGTATTTTAAATGAATAACTAAATTTTTAGGAAGATATTTGCGACCACAATTTGGACAAACTACTTTCGTTCTATCAGCAACTTTTCTATATTCGACTTCTAGACAATTATAATTAGTGATTACAACATCGACAGAACCAAAGTTGTTCACCTCTAAACTTCGATTTGGACCGTGATATACTAATACTTTTAAAGACGGGGCAAATTTCTCTAATTCAGATTTCCATTGATACACTGCGCCGACAGGGCATACAATTAATGTTGCATACGCTTTTTTTGCAACAGAAAATTCGTTGTCGTAAATGTTAAATTCATTTTCATTTACTTCTGTTTCATTACAGGAAAGTTCGTTTTTTTTTGACAAAATATAGTGATGTAAATGATTTTTATGAAAACGCTTTAGTTCAAAGAGACGGTTTTTTTCTATTTCTTTAACAGTTTGCTTAGCTTCAGTGCTTGAAAATTTATTATAGAGAAGAAGAGAAATCGTTTGAATCGTTTTACCCATACCCATTTCGTCGGCCAGGATACCGCCGCCGAACTTGAAATCAGCTTCTTGTTGAACCATCCATCCTAAACCTTCTTGCTGAAATTTGAACAAATCACAGTGTAAGCCTTCTACGTAACTTATTGGTTGGGCTTCGCATTTAAATAGAGATTCATCATCCATCTCAACGGTCTGAACAGGTTGTATTGCAGCTTCAAAAAACTCATTTTGGTCTTTTTCTGACAAAGCCTTCAAACCATGACAATATTCTAAACAAAAATTCACAAAGTCTTGTTTCAACTCATCTATATTTTTTGAAGAGGCTTTAAAAAAATTGGAAAAAAAACTTTGAACAACGTAATTAGAACATTTCATGTGAATCCAAGCTGCCACTGCCCCGTACTTACCACGAGGATCTCTAATTGGATAGCAAAGACGATAGAAATCCTTTTCAATTTTTTCTCCACATACTCGACATGTGGCAGCGCTCGTTGGAGATTTTTGGATTGCAAACCCAGCCTGAGAAAAGTTATTTATAATACTTTTGGCAACTTTATTGTCATTGATAATCCAAACTCTTTCTCTTTCGTTCCAATATGCATTATCATACAAAAAGTACGATCCTTTGTGAAACTGCATGAACTTAGAACGAAATGCAATCTTGTTTATAATTATATATAAAATAAAAAGAACACATCCAAAATTTTTTTCACAAAATTTTTAGATTTTTATAATATCATATGATAAGATATTTATAATACAACTTGATCATCATAACGCTTGATTGAAGCATCAAAGTTTAATGTTTTTAAGCACATGGTTGTGTTTAACATTGAAGAATTAAAAATTTTCTTTCCATATGACTATATATATCCGGAGCAGTATGTCTATATGCGACATCTCAAAACTACCCTTGACACCAAAGGACACGGTGTGCTTGAGATGCCAACAGGAACCGGAAAAACTGTGTGTATTATGTCTTTATACTCATCTTATCAATTAGAATATCCAGAAAAACTGGAAAAGTTTTACTTTTGCACTCGAACTATCGGTGAAATGAACAAAGCGTTGTTTGAGTTGCGATGTGTTCTTAAATATCGATTAAAAATTCTTGTTACGGAGTTTCTCGAAATGTTAAGACAAAATTTGGACGTAGAAGATATGATCGACAAAATTAATCGTGCGAACGTTTTAGCCTGTGCATTGTCAGCTAGACGCAATCTTTGTGTAAATCCCACTGTTAACATTTTAGGAAACAGAGACAAAATTGATGAAAAGTGCCGTAGTTTAACCGTTCCTTGGGTTCGTGAACGTTTTTACGATAAGAAAATTCCAAACGTACGCAAAGCTTATGATTACCCCGGCTCGAATATGAAATTGAAAAAATCTTTTGACGCCGATGAATCCGAAAAAAGTTTGGAAGCTAATAACTATGTACACGACATTGAAGATCTGTACAACAAGATATGCTCGAAAACAGAGTGCTCGTTGTGTCCTTGGTATGAAAGTTTCAAGTTATTTTGGATTCCCGAAAACTTGCCGAACGATGTATATACTATAGATGATATGAAAATTATCAGTCGTGGAGTGACTAATCACGTTGAAAAAGAATACAGCTCATCCCTACACAACATTTTGCAAGAACTCAATGTAGATCCAGCAATCATTGAAAAATTTTTTCCAAATCAAGTTTTACAGGCGAAGCGACTAGAAACAGCTGACCCGCTACAATCTCGTTTTTGTCCTTATTATGCCACGAGAGAATTAAACAACATAGCCCAAATAGTCGTTTTGAATTATCAATATGTTTTAGATCCTAAGGTCAGTCGTGTAGCGATGGGTTATGAGTATTCTACTATGAACCCACTTGCACTCAACAAAGTGAATGGACAATTGAGCGATCAAGTTTGTGCTATCAAAAAACCTCACGCCATCGTGTTTGACGAAGCGCACAACATAGACAACGTATGCATAGAAGCGCTTACAATTAAAATATCTTCTGTCGATATTGAGCAAGCTAAAATTTCCATAAAGAAACTACAGAAGTTAATTGAGGAGAACGAGCTGCAGGAAACAAACAAGTTGACTGAACAGCTCATAAAAAGTGTAACGGCAGAACAAGAAGAGCAATACGCCAAAATAGTTAATGAATTCTTGAATTCGCCGCTCTTGCCTGAAGAACAAAGCAAACTCAGCAAAACAATTCCCGGAACGATCCGAAAAAACCGATTGTTTTTGAATAATTTATTGATGATGATCGTTTACTTAGACTCATACGTCAAAGTAGTTACTGTAAACATTGAAGGTCCTTTGATGTTTTTGAAAAAAGTCGAAGATACACTTTCAATAGAAGCATCCACCCTTTCCTTGTATTCCGAGCGTTTGAAAAATTTGCTCTCCTATTTAAAAATTACAAATTTTAATGAATATAGTAGTTTAACTAAAATAACAGACTATTGTACGCTAGTATCTACATATTATAAAGGTTTCATTTTAATTACAGACCCATACCCAGAAGCACCAGGAATTTATGATCCCATATCTCAACTAGCTTGCATAGACTCATCTTTGTCTATGAAACCTGTTTTAGATAGGTTTCAGTCTGTAATGCTCACAAGTGGAACTATAAGCCCGCTTAATTTATATCCAAAAATACTGAAGTTTGTGCCAACGATTCTTCAAAGCTTAAACATGTCTCTCGAGCGCGAGTGTATTTGTCCAATCATAGTGAGCAAAGGATCGGACAATATCCCGCTAAGTTCAGTGTTCGAACTTAGAGATGACGTGTCTGTGATCCAGCAATACGGTCGTCTTATAACGGATTTATGTGAAATAATTCCTGATGGAATAGTTTTATTTTTTACATCATACGCATATATGGAAAACGTGCTGAGTCATTGGAACAGCGACGGGGTTATTGAGAAGATATTAGCTAACAAGCTGATATTCATGGAAACGAAAGACTCATTGACAACATCGTTAACGCTAGACTCTTACAAAAAAGCTTGTGATATTGGACGAGGCGCAATATTTATGTCGATCGCTAGAGGAAAAGTTGCTGAAGGTATAGATTTTGATAGGCACTATGGAAGAGCTGTAATTTTGATTGGGGTTCCATATCAATACACACTTAGCCACGTATTGAAAAGTCGGCTTTTGTTTTTAAAGGTTCAGTATCAAATAGACGAAGGTGAGTTTTTGGCGTTTGACGCTATGAGACAAGCGAGCCAATGCTTAGGTAGAGTTATTAGAAACAAACTGGATTACGGGTTAATGATTTTGGCGGACTACAGATATGCAAAAAACGACAAGCTAACAAAGCTTCCTGAATGGGTTAAAGCTAACCTCACATCGGACCGAGTTAACATTATAGCGGATCACGCGATTTCATTATCAAATAATTTTTTACTTGAGATGAGTCAGCCCCATGTTCAGTCATTGAAAACGCGTCTCAACCAAGCTGCGTTGACAAAGTTATCGCTCTTAGGAAATAAAGCCACAAATAAATAAGCGCTTATTTTTATCATTGCATATTAATATTCGTAAACCAATAAATAAAAACCAACATTTTCGTTAAAACTTGTGCGGCATTGGTTTTTGACGATTTTTAGCAAAGTCACAGTTATAAATAATAGTTTCTTTATTATACAAGCAGAATGAAAATAAACGACAGATAGATATTGTCATGAGCGATGAGATAATAAAAAAAAAAATCGTGTTAGCAACGTATGCATTTAATTTGCCGTTGGAGTTGCGTGATAACTTTAATGGGGCTACTCACGAATGGACGTGTTTATTACGCGGTCGAGAGCCGTGCGATGATTTGAGTACGTTCATAAAACGTGTCACGTTTACGTTACATCCATCTTTCATAAACGCTCAGCGGGTATGCGAAAAGGGTATGCCGTTTTCTGTGCAAGAGCATGGCTGGGGAGAGTTTGAAATAAGTTGCAAGCTTACTTTTATAGATCCGGACGAAAGGTCTGTTGAGCTGAAACACCATCTCAAACTTTACCCTGAAAACACTTTGGACATTAGTACCGTTCCGATACCAGACATCAGTACGTATTTAGAAAATTGTGTTGTTGCAGAAACACATGATGAATTAATTTTTCGAAACCCGAGCAAACAGATGAGAAGTGCCATATTGGAAAGTTCGATTCAGCAATTACCGCCTCATTCGCTTTCGAGATTTTTTGTTAGCGAGGTTTCTAAAGAAGAAGCGGAGTTTATTAGTATGCACATGTTGCTGCAACACAACTTACGCAATGAAGTAGATCGATTGAAGAATGAACTTTTGGAAAAAACAGAATATCTGTACAGTTTGATGAATATATATTACGCGTGCAGACCAGACAGGGCGCTAAGTTTATTAACCATGAACCCACAAATATTTAGTTTATGTTCATTGAGTCCGGTCAACAACAACGAAAAAAATAATTTAATTAAGCAAATAAGAGAGCTGACAAAAGATCTTTCGACAAATCAAAAGAATAATTGTCCTATTTCTGGTAGAAAAATTGACGAATGTATTGAAATTTACTCGCGCTTGGTAGAGAATGGTTTATTGGAACCGCTTTCTAACAACGACACAGGGGTAAAATCCAAATATTGAGAAAGTCATATATTTAATTAAACTCACAGTCATAATTTTGACAAAAAACAAGCGAGTGATCAAACGAATTTTAAGTCTTTGTTTTTATAGTCTGGGTGAAGATGTCTGTTAGCATTGTAATGTTTAATAAGCAATCCCAGAATGCGTTGGTGTTCTTCTTTAATTTCTTCTACTGTTGGTTTTCTATCTCGACAGTCTTTTACAGGGATTATCTTGCTGTAAACTTGAACCATCTTAGTTTTATTGGGAATAAACGAGAAGAATTTCCCTGTAAAAAAAGTGATGCTAATTCTGAACATTCTGCTAATCCGTTCGGAAGCTAGCAATTTTAGTCTATACGTGGCGGTATTCCCATAGATATATAACAAGCAAATATCGCAACCAGCCTCCATAGCGGCTGCCACACAACCTGCTCGATGATTAAAGTATGAATATTCTTCGTCTGGAGAAGACAGAAACAGCTCGGCGAGCCCTCCAGGATGAATAGAAACATAAGCTTTTTTTTCTTTTAATTCTTCGACGATTTTCTTTTTGTGCGGACTGATTAGATTGAATGGGCTAAATAATTGGCGAAGTATTGGAAATTTTGTTAGCGCGTCTGCGACAACTGTTTTTTGTTTCAAATCTGGGATTATGCAAGAACATAAAGCGCCAAACGAAACAATTCCATGCGGGAAAATCAGAAACATAAACGGCTTCTTATTTTTTCGATATTTTTCAGGATCGTCAGCCATATATACCTCTGTATCGAAAAACAACGCTACAGATCGATATATTTTTGAGTCATATGCTGGCATTCCGAGCTTAGCAGGTAAAAAAAGCAGTAGTAGCATAATAATAGTATATAATATTGATTGCCATGACTTGATTCCGAATATTACAGGCATTGCAGGCCAGATTATTAAGATAAACGCACTGACGAAATACATAGATGAAATAAATCCAGCAAAAAAACAACCAAACAGTTTCCAAAACCAGATTTCATGTTGTTTAAACCCGTCCTGAGCTCTATAATACAACTTAGGGCTTTGTTCCTCGATCTCATCTTCCAAGGGTAGTTTCTTTCTGTTTTCAACTCGATTACTCTCAGCGCTGTGGTCTAAAGCCTTCAGATTATTTGCGATTGCATTTTTTTTTTCCATGTTGGCACGGTATTGAACCAATGTACTTACATGGTAAATATGTTTATTTAGTTTGGGTCGATTTAAAAGGGACATAATACTATATTTTTTTAAATAATATATGCCAATCGCCTAAGTAAACATTCTACGTTTAAGTAGATTTAGAAAGCAAACTAAGAATAAATAATACACATTAAGTCATTAAAGATAAAAAGAAAAAGCAATATCAAATATTTATTCAAACACTGAAATAACTATTTTGTATTGATTAATTTTTAAATATTTTCTCAATTTTTCCCCGCATAGGGCTAGTGCTTGACAGATTGTTTTTATTAATTTTAAAAATCGAGCAATCAGAAAAATGGAATTTGTAAACAAAATCAAAGACGTTTTCAACGATATCAACTTTCTGAAAAATTCAGATGATTTCGGTCCGAACGAAATTGAAACTGATACAGATAATGAAGAAAATAACAATGACGTAAACGACGAAACTAAAAAAAAAAAACACAACTCGATATTCAACGCGTTTAGTTCACTATTTCTTTGGTTTTTAGCGAGATTTGAGAATTTTACCTTACTAACAAAACTGTTATGGTATTTGAGTAATATATTTGTTATTAAAACTCAACCAGCAATCTTTAAAAATTATCCTTTTTTCACTTATTCAGAAGAGAGAAAGCTAAAAAATTTTATAATCAGAAAAAAAATTCAAAAGAGATCATTATCAGATCAGTTATTTTTTAAACTTCAAATTGATAATTTATATTTAAGTGAACTACATGAACCCGGTGTATATTATTTGAAAATAGAATTAGGAGGTACTAAAACAGGTTATTTTATCCCTCTCAAGTGGTTTCGTAATCAGTTTCAACTGAAATTTTTTGGCGAGTCTGGACAAATTCGCCAGACGAATTCTTACTATATACCTGAAAACGGAGCGAAGTATCTTCAAAACAGTTTCGAACTTGATTACAAAGACTCCCTAAATACTTTAAAAGATTCTAGCTTGCACTTTTACTTGTACGAGTCTAGTTCGATTACACATACATCATGCATTGGTTACACGAGCATTAACCTTTATACATTAGTCACAAGCCAAATTGAACAGAATTTGTCTTTTTATTCGAACAAAAAAAAACTGTTAGCTAACTTGTCTTGCAACGTTAAGTTTAACGTGGTTTGCCATATGGGCTTGGTCATGTCTGACACCTACATTAAAGGTTTCGGCACATACGAGTTGACAGAAAACGAATACGAGCTAAAATTGACTTGTGTCAAGTCTAACGAGATGTCAAATTATTTCACGTCTTGTTGGGATAGTAAAAACCGGATTATGATTTGTCAAAATGGTGACGACGTTGAAAGTGCAACTTTAGTTCCTAAAAAAATTTCTGACAATTGGAATAGTCAAGAGGATAAAAATGACAAGAAATTGCTACCTTTTTGGGTAAATGTTACGCGAACTAGTGATTTATCTAATGAGCATATAAGTTATGAATTTGATCATACCAGTGATTCAGATGATAATATTTCGATTAAAAGTGCAGATCGTACACTTTTAAGAAGTAAAGCGGACATTCTAGAATCTGATCCTTTAAACAACTTATTAAAACCTTGTTTAGCTTATGGTTGGTTATACATATCTGGAACTATTACAGATTTGATCAATTGTCAATATAAAATTCAAATATTCAAAAAAAAAGATTTAGCTAACGTTATCGCAGAAGGATGCGTATCGGTTTTAGGTTTGTTGTCTTCGGACGCGATTGAACTAAACAACTACTGTTTGAAAGATCCCTTAACTAAAAGAGATATCATCCATCTTTATGGTAAAATAAGACTTTATGGAAAATCAAGCATTCGACAAATCATGACGAATAGTTTTTTATCAAAAGAAAATATCATATTTTTTCAAGTAAATGCAGAAAAATCAGAACAAGAATTAGATAATTTAGCAAGCACAACGCTGGAGTGGTCCTACATCCGAGTTGATCACGACCAAATTTTAGCTCATGGATCTTGTTCCTTTTCAGAACCATTTTTAATAGGGTTAGATGAGATAATGATCAGTTTATTATCTGATGATCCAAATTTCTGGCACAACATCTACAACAGTGTTACCACCCATGAATATAAAATATCTAAAAATACAATATTGGACATTGTTCGAAGATTGGATTCAGATTCATTAGAGAATATACTTTCTAAGTATATTTTGTTGATCAAAGTTTACACTTCATTACATAATGTAGCTATCAACTATAAAGGTCGTGATGAATCGCTTAAATTGCCTCGAACTTTGTGTGGCTGGACTTGTTTGACACTCATCGATTTGATAAGACAATTACTACCATCTCGATATGAAGTACATCATTCAGCTTGGTTGAACAAACCAGGCAGTGCAAAGATTAAAACTAACATTAAGCTAAATTTAAAAGTTCAGTTTGTCAACATTGATTGTTTTCAACTTGCGTTGAAAAAGAAAAGTAGCGCTCTAAGTCATATGAACTATTTAACTTCGTACATTGAACTTTCAAATACGCTGTACCAAAAGAAGTTCAAAAATAGACATAAGTTTTTCAATACGTTATATGGTGAACAAACACACCCCATTTGTTTAAAACAAGATAATAACATAAAACAATTTATTAAGTTCGTCAAAAAGAACTGCAATAATAGTTTCTACGACATGTTCCAACTATACATCAAAGTAAAAGAAATCAAGATTTTTGATCATTCAACAGATTATATCCTTCATCCAGCCGAAATTATCAAAAGTGCTGCGGCTAATCCAATTGATATATGTTTTTTACTATTGTCAGCAGCGTCAAGCATGAATAGAAATTTATTTGTCATACACGGAGAAGTATTTTTACAAAAAAAAACTCATTGGTTATGTGTAGAAATAACGAATGACAATAAAATTATTGTATATTATCCAGACACAGCGGAAATTGTTTATATTAATAACAGTGAACATGTTGTTTTGCCAGACACGATTTTTCAATCAAAAATAATCTTTAATGTTTTACCACGTGGTATTGATACAATTAAATCAATATTCTCAACACAGTTGGAATACAAACCTGTTAGGCAATTCTCATTATCTAATATATTGTTATACATTGAAAGTGATGGTTTAGAGTTTTTATCGTCAAATAGATTCGTACCTCTTGAGAACTTGTCTAGTGAAGTGTGTAATAGAAAAATGCTTATCGATCTAGAAAATAAAATTGATCTGGTTAAACGAAAAATGAATAGCAACATGGAGCAGCTTACTGAGTATTTTTCGAAACAATTAAATGATGAACTCGAAACATTTATTCAAGAATCGTTGGGTATTGAAATTGTCGATGAACTTAATCAATTTCTCGATTACATACTAAATTTGAACGACGCAGACACAATTTTAAACACCTTACGAGCCAGTACACCTGAAATCAACGCGCTTGAAAAAGCTTCAACCCGATACAACTCATACACCAATAGAGTTACTTTTCTTTTTTATGCGTCACCAACTTGTGACGTTGTAGAAATAAAGAATGAATTGGAGGAACAATTAAAAAACTATAAACTGAGCTCAATTTCATTAAAATATAAGTTAGTAGAAACTGAATTTTCGTACAAAGTGGAAGGTATCATATTATTGAGACATAATTATAAACAAATGTATGAGGATGATTTTGATAAACATAATTGGAAGACTGTTCAAGTATTGATAGAAAATGCGTTCATTAAATCTAGAGATTATAACTTATATCAAAACGTCGAAATAGCTGACCATATTGAATATTTGGAATCTATTATATACAAAAGTTTAGAAGATAAGCCTGATACATTAGTTAATAAATCTAAGTCTAGTGATACTCATGATCGCGCAAGTATGAATATACATTTCACAAATAAAACTAAGGAAGAAATAGACGTTAATAACACTGACAAATCTACAAATAAAGACAAACTAGCAGATTATTTTAAAGCTTTGAATAACCTTAACAGCTAGACTCATCAATAATAAAAAATCAAGTCATTATTTTACAAAAAAATAAAAGTCTAATTATTTAGCTCGATATTACGTTACTTTGTTAAAAAACAAGTACCAGAGAATATTTAAGTATAGTATATAGCTAGTATAATTAAAAAAAAATATAAACAGATTATGGCTTCTTTATATGGAGAGATTGGCGAAGATATATGGGAGTCTGTAGACGAAGATGACTTTGTTGAATATGCAACTAACAACATTAGTGCAAATTTTTCTAAAGAGTATTATCCAGAATTTTTTTCTAAACTAAAAGAGATTGAGTCCAATAACTACTGTTCTAACACGGAAACATTTTCAGCTATAAATGAAGATTTTAGTTCTACAAATAAAATAATAGACAATAATAAACTACTACTTAGAAAACTGTGGGCAATTGAAAATAATGAGAATGTAGAAAACTTTGATGAGATTTTTCCCGTTGAGAAAAGAGCTTTGACATATCCTTACGAATTAGATATTTTTCAAAAAAGAGCTATATTATGTATTTCAAGGTATCAACATATTTTAGTTTGCGCTCACACTGGTTGTGGTAAAACAGCCGTAGCAGAATATGCAATAGCACAATGTAAAAAAAATAACTATAGAACGATTTACACGTCTCCTATAAAAGCTCTGTCTAATCAAAAATATAATGATTTATCACGACAATTCGATTCTATAGGAATAATCACCGGAGATGTCTGTGTTAATAAATCGGCACAATGCTTAATAATGACAACAGAGATACTTAGGAACTTACTTTATAGAAGAGACCCAATGCTAAATGAAGTTGGAGCGGTCATATTTGATGAAGTTCATTATATTTCTGATGCAGCACGAGGTGTGATTTGGGAAGAATGTATAATCATGATGCCTAGCCATATAATTCTTGTAATGTTATCTGCAACAATTAGTAACGCAAAGCACTTTGCTAATTGGGTTGGAATGACCAAACAAAAAGAAGTTTTTATTATCAGAACGTCGAAAAGAGTAGTTCCGTTAATACACTATATGTATTTTAATAATAAGCGTTATCAACTCATCAACAATAATCAGCAAACAATAACTCAAGCATATAAGCAAATGTATAATGATCTTCATATGGCTGAAATCATTAAAGATGGAAAACAGCAAAACAATAAAAAGAACAATTTTGCAAAAAAAACAGATATGAATAAATACAATTTTGCAAATGAAAAACAAGTACTTCAAAAATTAGTATCTTATTTAATTAGTACAGACTCATTACCCGCTGTGGTTTTTTGTTTCAGCCGTAATAAGGTAGAACAACTGGCACAAAAATTGTCACCACTTTCAAATTTTACTCACAAAGAAAAGTCAAAGGCTAGAAGTTATTTTCAACACGCACTAGAATGTTTATCAAAATCTGACAGAGATCTTCCAGCCGTTAAACTGATTCAATTATTAATGGAAAAAGGTATAGGTATACATCATGGTGGAATGCTTCCAATACTTAAAGAAATTACTGAAATTTTAGTATCTAAAAAATTGATCAAAGTTTTATTTGCCACAGATACGTTTGCCATGGGAATTAATATGCCAATGCGAACAGTGGTACTAAGTGAACTGAAAAAACACGATGGATCGAAAACACGTTATTTACAATCAAATGAATATATCCAAATAGCTGGAAGAGCTGGCCGTAGGGGTCTAGATGACTTTGGTCATGTCTACATTCTTGTATCTCAAAAAGAACCAACTCCCCTTAATGATTTAGTTAAGATTTTGAATTTCAAGCCACTGGCCTTAGATTCTAAATTCCATCTTAACTTTTCTATGGTACTTGAAATTCAAACTCGAAGTAGCATTGATCCAAACTTAATTCTCGGTTCTTCTTTGAATGAATCTACAAGACAATCCGAATATAGATTTCACAAACATGAAATCAAGCAGATACTCAATGAAATAGATGAAATAAGCAACGAATTAACGCTGGGGATTGATAAAACTAAACTAGCAGAATTTACTAACTTAAAAAGAAAGTATTACAAATGTGCTCAGAACGCATTTGTTCATTTATTACATACATCTAAATTATTTAAAAATATTTTTCAACCCGGAAGGTTAGTGGAATTCGTATTTACAGAAAACATTTCAGCAAATTATTTTGCCGTTATTTTATCTAATCCTTCGAAAAGCGGTATTTATTTTTTAGTTTTTTCTAACGAAGATCTCGATCTACATTATTCTGAAAGCGTATTGTACACATATGAATTAGACGAAAAAAAATCAACAGTACATATATACAGCTTAGCATTTATCATTAATGGTAAAATACAAAACGTATCATCCTTGCATAATCATGTAAATGAGCATATCAAAAATAACCTGGCGGAATCTATTAAGAAACTAACTCCAGAATTAAATAATTCGTCATTTTTTTTCGAGCAGAATAATGATTTGTATTTTGATAATGATGAATTAGCCAACAAAAATGTCGACACTATTGAAAAAATAGATTTTTCGAGCTACTTTAAAATAGAAGACGTGCGTATCATCGAACAGAACATAGTGTCTGCATTAGAAAATCCTCGTTTGTACAACTTTTATGATCATCAGAAATCAGTTCTATACGAAGCAGCCATTGAACTTGCCCAGCTTGATAAAATTACCAATGAATTAAAAAAATTCAACGAATTTCTTCAAATCAAATATTGTAGAGACGTATCACTTCAGAACAAAATTGATGAACTAAAGTGTCAGATAGATCGAATTGAATATAGAATATCAGATGAATCTTTGAAACTATTACCAAACTACCAAAACATCTTGAGCTTACTACGAGAATACAAGTTTTTAGATGAGCAAAATTTTCCAACGATAAAAGGACGAACTGCGACAGAACTCATTTTTAAAGATGAAATAGTTTTAGTAGAAGCTTATTTCGAAAATATATTCGCAGATTTAACACCTGCAGAAATTGGAGGGATCTTATCAATGTTTGTGTGCCAATGTAAAGTTCAAAGTAATTTTGAATGCGACTACAGATCAGAGTTTCTCGACAAAGTTGACGATGTCCTAAAATTAAACAACGAGTTCCAAAACAGATGCAGTGAGTTACAAATCAAGCTAGATGATGAAAAATGGGAGTTTATCTGCAACGACTCGTTTATACCAATCGCTTACAATTGGGCCAACGGACACAGTTTTCAATTAATTAAAGAATATACGACACTAAATGAAGGACTAATTGTAAATACTTTACTGAGATTAGTTGAGTTGGCAAAAAAATTCAGTCAAGTATGTCACGCTTTGAATAACGAAGATTTAGAGACGAAAGTTTCAGAGACAATAAAATTAATTTCTCGAGGTATAATATTCACTCCCAGTTTATATTTACTGCATTCTAATAAGGACGATTAAATGAGTCACTAAAAATGAGCTAAACTTTGTCTAAATAATTTAATTATAATTTTTCGATAAGAAATTCTAGAAAATATATTTAGACTATTACTTCTATAATTATGCTAATTTTGGTTTGAAATTCACTGGATCCAAACAAACTTAAATTATTGGGATAGGACTAGAGAAACCAATCATATATTCCTTATATTACAACTAAAACTACTAGGTAATATTTATAATATCTATTTTTAAATAAATGTCGCTTGTTACAATTACAAATGCGGAAATTAAGAACGCCAATCCAAGTACTTTATTCACGCCTTTCATACTTGAGATTACATTTCGCTGTACAGAAGATCTACAGGTCCCCTTGGTGTGGAAGCTGATCTATGTTGGATCTCCTGAATCAAAGGAATATGACCAATTACTGGAACAATTTGAAATTGGACCAATTCGCAAAGGTACTGTAAAATTCAATTTTCAAGCTGAAGCACCTAATTTCAAGCTTGTTGATAAAGAGTATATACATGGAACAACGATTTTACTACTTGAAGTGAGTTATAAAGGTCAAGAATTTATTAGAATTGGATGGTACATACACAACGCATACACAGACCCAGTTCTTGAAGATGATCCACCGGAAGAAGTAAATTTACAATTAATGCAAAGGTACATTGTAGTTGATCAACCAAGACTTACGAAATTCAGTATTGATTGGAATAAAGATTAGCCAGATTTAAACCTACTAACTAACTAATCAAAAAATTCATTCTAAAAATAACTCGTCAAGCTTGCTAAATGCTGATTTATGTTTTAGATTTTTGTTCTTTTCAATAACTTCATTACTATCGAAGAAATCTAGTAAATGTTGTTTTGAATTATTTTTTATTATTTCAACGGTTTTTGTTTCTAATATATTATCTTTTTTTAAATTTGTCGAGTCGTAATGTTTTTCGTTAGTGGTTATTTTGATATTATCATAATAATGCAAATCTTGTTGTTGACAATTAGTAAATTTCAAATAGTTTTCTTGTGTATTATATGTAAGACCCAGTGAATAATTCGATTTTTTATAGTTCAAAGCGTCGATTTTAAAATCGTTATGTAAATTATTATAATTTAAATTAAAGCTATTATTCTTTTCAAATTCTTCTAACTTAGTTCGTTCGAGCTTTAGTAATTCGCTATTTTCTAAACAATTGATAATTTTTTCGGCTGTTTCCCGTATATTAGCCCCAACAGAGACTTGGTTGGTCATGTATTTAAACATGGTCAAATTTCTGAATGTCAAAATATTTAACTGACATTCATTATAAAATTCAATTGGACCTAATAATAAAATAAAATATATAGTGGTCAAAGCTTTGTTTATCGATTGAAATTTATCAGGACGATCTTTAACGGCTCCCCATATACAGCCTCTCACAATGGTGTAGACATTACTAAAATGATATTAACAACAAACATACTGATCATTGCAGGCAGCAGCTAATTTACGTATTTTCGATAAATTCAAATGAGCATGGTTTGGGTTTAAAATTTCTTCTAATAATTGTTGCAGTGGATTTGTATTCGATCTAACGACAACTCAATATTGATAAACGTACGAAAGTGGATACCAACTTTTTATCGAATTACGAAGTGAAGCCCACCAATAGTTATTCTGAAAAACCATAGTTTGATATATAAATTTAAATAATTTTGTTACTTAATTACATTTGAAGTTTCCAAATAAGATCATTTTTGATCGTCTGAAATAAAATACAAATAAAAATAAATTTTTGAACAGATAATTATTAAAATATTATTTATTAATTTTTGAGTATTAAAGCAAGGAATAAAATTAAAATAATAAAATAAATAAAACTGATAAAAGCATTCAATAACGAATTTTCCTTTTTATAGTTAAAAAAATATTTAATTAGATCCATTCATGTTAACAAATCAAGAAAACATCGGTGAACCGCCTTTTGAAACTGAAGCTTCAAAAGCCAAGCGTAAGCTTCGTAAAAGACTGTTAAAGCAGTTTAAAAGAGAAGGTCGCCTAGATTTGGTAGAAAATATAGATGAAGAATTAGAAAAATATATGCAGAACGAAAAGTCTGCCTTGAACATCGAAACTGATTTCAAGACGAAAATATCGGATTCTACTTCTGCAAGCGAAGCAACTGTTGCAAACGAATACGAGACTCATCACGAAACCGAAGAGGAAGAGAGTAATGAAGTAAAAATAACTGCAAGTAATGTAGGCATAATATCGACTTTTATTTGCATTACACAGCAAATTCAAGCTTTAACAGAACAAAAAGAAAGTCTACTTCCATTTATTCCAAAAGAGATTATTGAAAAGGTGACAAAGCGAAAACGTCGAGCTTCATCCCAACTGATTATTGTTCCCAAGAAAAGAAAGGTAACTGCTTACTTGATGTTTTTCAGGGACATCAAAAAAGACGAGCCAAATATTTCTATGAAAGAGGCTGGTAACAAATGGAAATTGCTACCAGAAGAAGACAGAAAAAAATATAAGACGATAGCAGACGAGCGCAACGAAAATATTGAAAACAATATTAAGCCAGACGAATTATAAATAATTATATAATTGATACAATTATAGTTGTTTATGGCTTAAAATTTTATGCAAGCGTAAATATAAAAATATTTATATTAACTTAAAATTCATATAATTTTATTGTTTATACAATGTCGTATGCAAAACTTCATATTCAACAGGAGATAGAGCTCAAAATTCAGGAATTGTGGGATAAGGAAAAAATATTTGAGACTGATGACTCCCTGCCTAATGCTAACAAGTCTTTCATCACGTTTCCTTATCCATATATGAATGGGAGACTCCACCTTGGTCATTCCTTTAGCTTGACCAAATCTGAGTTTTCTTCGAGATTTAGAAGACTCGTTGGCGATCACACTTTATTTCCTTTTGGATTTCACTGTACTGGCATGCCTATAGCAGCTTCTGCAGACAAAATTAAAAACGAAATAAATGATGGTTTTTTTTTAAATAAGGATGTAAAAAAAAATGATAGAAACAATACTGATTATCAGGCCAACTCATTTAAACGATCAAAAGAACAAGCAAAAAGCGGTTGCCAAAAGTATCAATACGAAATATTGCAGCAAATAGGTATTCCTGATGAAGAAATACCACTTTTTGCTAATAGTGAACATTGGCTTAGATATTTTCCAAATCTAGGAAAGTTTGATTTGAAACGATTTGGTGTGTCAGTTGACTGGAGAAGATCGTTTATCACTACTGAACTCAATCCGTATTATGATCAATTTGTTCGCTGGCAGTTTACATTGCTACGAGAACGAAATAAGATAAAATACGGTATTCGATCTGCAATTTTTTCTACTGTTGAATTTCAGCCTTGTGCTGACCATGACAGATCGAGCGGAGAAGGTGTTGTTCCTGAAAGCATTCCATTATGCTTATTGAAAGTTGAATCTGACAAAATTAAAAAATTTATTAAAGAGCACGTAACTCGCGATATAAAAATTTATCTACTAGTTAATTTTCCTATTGTTGATGAAGCGGGAAAAATTTCCAAAGAAGTGTATTTCTCTAGCTTGAATAAACAATGTGCATATTACGGGTATAGTCAACCTATAGTGCCTAATGTTTCTGAAAAGTGTGATAAATTTGTTTCTTATTTTGAAATGTCAGAAGAAGAAATAAAAAATACTTGTGATATCATTTATATCTGTGACAGGGCTTGTGCTAGAAATTTAGCTTTCCAGGGAAGAATGCCAGTTTGTTCTAATATAAAACAGCCTCTTGAAATAACTGTAGTACCGTTTGAAGCATTAATTGGAGAGAAATTTTCTTCTGATTGTGCGCAGATAGGTTCTTTGACCGGAGCAAGTTTTGCCACGAAAGAAACTTTGATCTCGGCTTCAGGAGCTTTACTTCCAATAAAAGATCAGAATAAATCACAAAACGCTTTTGAAACGAATAAGATTGACATAAGTAAATACAATGCATTCAATTATTATTATACTAATACCCCTGTCATTAGTAGAAGTGGATCAGAATGTGTTGTTGCCTTGTGCAATCAATGGTATCTTGATTACGGTAACAAGGAATGGAAAAAAGTAGTTTCTGACTACGTTAATGATGATAATATGTTCAATTCTTTTGGTCATAAAAAAATTTATCTAAATACAATTGAGTGGCTTGACGGATGGGCTTTAAGTAGAAGTTATGGTTTGGGTACGCGACTTCCTTGGGAAGAAGATAGTAATAATGTAGTTTTCATTGAGTCTTTAAGTGATTCTACAATTTATTTTGCTTATTACACAATATGTCATTATTTTCAAGGCGACATTTATGGATCTATTCCTGGAAGTTTGAATATCAAGGCAAAAGATTTAAGTGTAGATGTTTTTAACTATATTTATTTGCAAACTGATTCTTACCCCAATACTAAAATACCTCGTGAATCCTTAGATTTATTACGTAAAACATTTGAATATTGGTATCCAATGACTCTTAGATGCTCTGGTAAAGATTTGGTTACGAACCACTTGACTATGTCTCTATTTAATCATGCTGCTATTTGGCCTGAAAGACCCGATTTATGGCCTAAGCGTTTTTTTATAAATGGTCACGTTATGCTTGATCAACAAAAAATGAGCAAGCAGACCGGAAACTTTTTAACAATGCAGGAAGCTCATGCATTGTATGGGGCAGATTCAACTCGTTTAGCTTTGGCTGAAGCAGGTGATTTTTGTGAAAATGCTAACTTTGAACGAAATAATGCTACAAACGCTTTGTTGAAAATATCTCTACTCAGTAACAATTGTACACAATTTATGAACAATGAGACGCTTCGTAAGGACGTTTCGTTCACTATTGATAAGTTCTTTATCGCTCAGGTTGATATTAATATTATAAAAACTAAAGCTGCTTACGAGAATCTGCTTTTCCGAGACGTGTTGAAGTTCGGATTTTATGAAATGTTAAGTTTGCGTACCCAGTATTTGATTCGTGTGAAATCTTTTGGCGAGCCAAGCTATATAACACTGTATCACTGGTGGAGTAGCTTTTTAGTTATGATGAGTCCTATAATACCTCATATCACTGATCATATTTGGAGATTTATTCTTAATAAAGAAACATCTATAGTCAAAGCAAGTTGGCCGGAACCTTATTTCAGTTTATCTGAAAGGAATGAATATAATTACAAATTCCATCTTTGTGAAAAACTGATTGCTGACTCGAAAAAAGCTTTGCAAAAGAGTGCCAAATTTAAAGAGTACAATTATTCAAAAGTATTATGCGTGGTCTCTGTAACTAGCAGCTACAATGACAATCAAAAAGTTATTTTATCTATTTTAAGAAATCTTGATTTTTCTAATCTTCCTGAAGATGTCATCGAACAGCAAAAGCATCTATTACGCCTTTTTAAAAAAGAATCAGCCAATTTATCTTTGTTCAGAGAAATGCCTAAACAGCTTTTAGCAAAACTTATGAGTTTTGCCTCGTTAAAGATTAAGGAATATTTAACTTTTGGAGATATAATAATACAAGATGAAATTTCTTTTGATGAATTAGAGATGTATGCAGAACATCGGACTTATCTTGAAGACAAGATCGAAAAACCTATTGAGTTTTTTACTTCTGACGGTTCCGATCAGTATCCAGGTTCACCTCTTGTTACAATTAATCTAACTAAAAACGACTAATTTGCTTAACATTTTTAGTTTAAATTTTTGAATGTTTGGATAATATCTGGTTGATGTTGTGTATTATAAAATTTTTGCTTTTAGGCAGTGTGTCGGCTATGTTTTGCCGTTCTTCTGGCAAATCATATGACGTCAAAAATTCGTCAAGACATTTTATTGCACAGTTTCTAACTGAATAATCTAAAATATAAATTGTTTACTGTTACTTACTTTCATCTAAGCAAAGTTGAATAATGTTGTCAAATAAATACACTGCTTTTTTTTTTTCGTTTCTATAAATATAGTAACCATATAATTTTAAACTGATATGTGCAGCCCAACACCTAAACCGCCAAATATTAATATAAATATTTGTATACTGCATAGTTTTGATAAATGAAGAAGCTGTGCATAATAGTTTAAGTTCTTCTTTCATATCAGTTAAATCGATATCTCGGATAACATCAGATTCAATAATGTTTGAAGAAAAGTTTTTATTAAGTTTGTCAAAAGTGAGGATACCTCTTTTTTCTACATTGATTAGCTCGTATAAAAATGAAATAATATATACAGCGATGTTTAGATTCCTCAGTTTTAAAATAGATTTCAACAGATCGTAGATTAAGCAAAAAGCTTTTCCTTTGCTCGAGTAAAACATTAAAAATGAAGTAAACGTCGTAGCTATGTAAACTAAAAAAATTATATGAATTCTAACTTACGGTTTACTTTAGAATTGCTTCCTATGAAAACAAAAATATCTGATAAGAAGAAATTACACAATTCTTCATTTTCGTCAATAACTATTGGATTGAAATTGAAATTTAAAATCAATTTGTCAGTTTCAATATCAAATTTGTTCGTAAGTATATCTTTAGTTGATATACAAAAAATGCCTAGTTTGCTGACCGATAAATAGTAATATATTAGGGGATAGCAAGATAAAAGCTCGCATAAATAATGAGAAGTTCTAGAAAACTTGGAAACGCTTGATAATGGATTATTATTGTTCGTAAAAATGATGGAAAATGTATCAAATATTGATTCGATTGGTTGAAACATTAAGATTAATTCAAAAATCAGTAAAATATGTTTGAAAAGGGAACAGTTTATTTCACTATCTACATTGGTACGAAATATTATATCATTTTTAAGCTTTGTAGTCATGTTTTGGTAAAGTTTGAAACAATTTCTTTGATGTTCTTTTTTTAATTGGTACGTATCAAAAAAATATTGAAAGTAAGCTAATGAATAATAATTTGCATAATCGATAAACATTGAATTAGAATATTTACAACTTGGACAACTGGAGTTCGGAGCAGTATCTATCTGCCTTTTTTGTTTTTGTAGTTCATACATTAAAGGGAAATTACTTTCAATATAGATTTCTGACCTATATATGTAACGTTGGAATAAAATATAGAGAAATATTATTAATAGAAAGGAATGAGAAAATAAGGGAAAGTATGATTTTAAGTATTTCACCTCAAAGATCTTAGCTATAACATGTTGTTCTCCTGGCATTAGCTCTGGAAATTCTTTGTTATGAGAACTCATATTTAATATTATTGTATCTAAATGATTGGTGTATTTATCATAGTAGTAGTTATTAAAAAAACTTATAATATAAGTTTGGAAGTAATTGAAATAGATTCTAAGCCAAGGTTCGTAGTGTGATATGGAAACATGACAATAGCATAATGTTAAAAATAAGAAAGAAGGAAGTTGTATTACAGATTCGGTGTAACCGTTGGTAGCGTTAAAGATTAATATATCTTGCTGTTTAGTAGTAAGGGAATAAAAATCTTGTTCATCTGAGATATTTTTTGTAAACGTTAAAGTTATTTTTAATACTAAACAAATAGCATAGTTGAATTTTGAAGTGATAAGTTCGTAAAATATAGCCTTTACATCCGGGACACGACTAGGAAACTGACAGTAAATAATATCATAAATATTATACATTAGATCATTTCCTAAGTAAAAACAAATATCATCGTTTGGAAAACGCTCAACACTACCTATTATATAAAATAAAGCAAGAAGAATTTCAGAATTAGTAATCTCATTAAGTTTTTTTAAAACACAATTCAATAAATGACTAATTAATTCTGTCCAATTTTTGATATTATCCAGACCATTGTTGTACGCGGTATAAAGTTCTTTGTTTTGTGAAATAGCGTTATATTCAGAAGCTGTCAGCTCAGTGTAACCACCTCCATATATTGAAGGTACCTTTAGTTGTGTATTTTCATTCATTAAACTGTGGTTTATATCAATACGAGGTGTTAAAATATATTCATCTGAGTTGCCTTTATTTGTTAGTTGTAAGGCTTCTGCTTTTTCTGCTACACATTGGTTTTGATTCACATTGAATAAATTATTTCCTTGAAAAAAAGTTATTGGCGGTAAATTCGCAGGCTCTGAAAATTGAGAATGTAATAAACTAAAGATATTACAATCAAGTTCTTTTAACTGAACAAAATTATCAATAAAATTTGTTATTTCAGAAATTTTCTTTTGTTTAAATATGTAGAGAGAATGATTGAAGTTTGATTCTGCCTGTGGATTCATTGAATAAATAACTTTCTCACTGTTCATATATTAACTATCGTTTATAATGCATGTTTACTAGAGGTGACTGTATTTTAAAATATTTGATATATTAAGACAATTTACACGATACATAATATTATTATGAAGTTTCAATTAATAAAAATTGATAATGCCAGAATTAATTAATTCTCAAACTGAGTTAAAATCATGTTTAAAACAGGGTAACTCTACTTCAAAACATATAAAATGGGAAGAAAATACTATTAGAGAACACGACGCTTTACGCGGCACAAGAATGACTATTGACGAACTTCCTACTCCATTTGTAATTGATGAATCAATTGATATCGAAGAAAATAGCATTGATGATGATATTTTTAATTTGAAGGATGATTTAGATAATGGTAATGTTTTTAAACATTCTAGTGTTGAAGATCTTGATAATGATTTCGAAAAAAAACGTAAAGAACATTATAAAATTAAAAAATCGTCACTAAAAGACGATATTGATGACATATCTGATGATATCGATAATTAACTAATCATTTATAGGTTGAATTTTGATTGAAAATTCTAATAAAATTATACTTTTAATCTTGATCTACATCGATTAGCTCGTTATTGTTGTTTATGAACATTTCTTTCAAACACTCTAATTGGTTTTCAGTGTTTGGTTTTACGAAATAAATACCATGGGTTAGAAGATGCTTATATAAAATAAACAAGTTACTTACTGATAATTCAACTGCTCTCATTTCAAGCATAGCAAGCCTATTTTCTAGTTGGCATAAATGCGTATCGTCTACTTTTACTATTTCGAATGACTTTTTATCAAGTTCGATGTAACAATCTGAAAGTAGCTTGCAGAGATATTCTTTGAATTCGGAAACAGTGTCGAGTACTCTCGAATCAGGTAAAATTTTATTAGTGTATTCTTTATATAAGTTATAAAGATTATTCAGACAAGATCCGCTTACGAAACTCGCTCTTAAAGTTTTTCTTTTACGGTTAAATATTATTTTCAGCATTGCATCCCATTGTTGATAGTCAACTTCTAGTTTATTAGGCAGTGGACTTAATTTTACAACAACCGAATCAACTTTCGGGGGAGGGTTAAAAGATTTGGCACTAACGTTGCAGACTCTAGTTATTTTACAAAAAAGCTGCACGTTTACTGAAAGCCTACAGTAATGTTTATCACCAGCTGAAGCTAATAACCGGTCACCGAATTCTTTTTGAAACATAAGTATTGCAGCTCTGAATTTTTTAGGCCAAGAAATTAGCCTAAACAAAAACATTGAACTTATTTGATAAGGTAAATTAGCCACACATAAAGTGAAAGATCCGAAATCTGTTTTTAAAGCGTCTCCTTTTAGAACTTCAAGATTAGTATGACCACTTGCCATGGCTCTTTTTTTTAATTCCGCAACCATTCTTTGATCAATTTCAATACATCGAACCTTTTTAGCTAACGTACATAGTTGCATTGTCAAATTACCCGTTCCTGGTCCAATTTCAAGGACTGTATCGGATTTTGTTATTTGCGCTGATTCTATTATTTTTTGCACTATACCAGGGTTAGATAACAGATGCTGGCCAAGTTTTTTATTCATTTTCATGCCAGGTTTTGTTTTAACCGATTTAGAATCAGTTTTTTTGTTAATCTTCAAAATACTAGAAGCTACATCAATGAGTCTGTTTTTTAATTTGATGTCTATACCTTTACCTTTAAAAGTTTTTACGTTTTTCATGTATAAAAAACATCCTCAGTAAAATTTTTTTGCTTTTTTTTTGGATAATTTAAAATATACTTTATTCATAAGCGAAATACTGACGCTTAACAGAATGGTATAGAAAATATCGAATATGGGTAAAAAAATCAAAGTAGGAAAATCTAGAAAGGACCATTATTATGAGTTAGCGAAACAACAAGGGTTTCGAGCTCGTTCTGCGTTTAAGTTAGTTCAGATAGCCAATAAGCTTGATATATTTAAAAATGCTACCTACGTGTTAGATTTATGTGCAGCTCCTGGAGGTTGGATGCAAGTTGCTCGGACTCAAATTCCACCCATTGGACATGTTTTTGGAGTTGATTTATGTAACATCAAACCTATTCCAGGTTGTACTTCTATAATTTGTGATATTACTATTGAACGATGCGCGAAACTTTTAGATGAAGCTTTGACACAACAAGGTGTACTTGATAAGTTAGTTGACTTAGTTTTGCATGACGGAGCTCCGAATGTAGGTTCTAGTTGGGATAAGGATGCTTATATTCAAAACGAGTTAGTTGTCCACTCTATGAAATTAGCGAGTAAATATTTAAAAAAACATGGTAACTTTGTTACAAAAGTATTTAGATCTGCTCACTATGCCAAATTGATTTCTCTATTCGAATCACTTTTTGAACGCGTTCAAGTTTTCAAACCAGCTTCCTCAAGAACTGAATCTGCTGAAATTTTTTTTATTTGTATCAATTTTTATGGTAAGCCAAAAAATTCAGATCAATTTTTTGATTGCAATAGAGTTTTTCTTGATAATGAAACTACTCATTTAGATAAATTCAACAAGGGTTTGATTCCTCAGCAATTGGTAGATTCGTTAAAGGCTGGAGGTTTACGTTCTGCGTTAAAAGCTACAAATAAAGTTAAAGCCACTGGATATGAACAAGGTGATGATTACCGCAAATGTACTGTAACCCAACTTTTCCATAGTACTCAGCCATCAGAATTGTTAGTACATAGCAATGCTATAACTTTTGATTTAAATGACAAGTTTGAAAAAGCTATATGGTACGATGCGTCGACAACAGATGAAATCAAAGAATTTTTAAAAGATTTGAAATTATTATCAAAAGCTGAGCTTCAACAAATAATGAAATGGAGGAAAAAATTGTTATTACATATTATTGATCAGCAAAAAACTAAAGTAGAAAATGCAGAAACTCAAGCGAAAAGCACTTTAATTGATCCTGAGCAAATAAAAGAAAAGATCGAGCGAGATTTAAAAGAAGCTGTTGCTCAAGATGCTAAAAAATATCTTAAAAGACTTAAGGAAATGAAGAGAAAATATAAAAGATTACAACAGCGCTATAATGAAGCAAGTAAAGTTTTTGACGGCAAAGTTGAAGATCCTATTTTATTTTCTAACGGTGAAGAATCTTTTAAAATTTTAGCGAATGAACCTGAATACGTTGATGTGAATGAATCCTATAATTTTCACGGTATATCTAACGAAGGCGAAGTCATTAATTTCGAGCTTGATATGCAGATATCGTCAGAAGACGAATCAGATGGTTCTTCAGGCCAAAGCGGTATGGACGATGTTGATTATATAAAACGTCTTGAAAAAGAACTTAATGAATATCATAACAAGCTCAAGGAATCAAAAGATTATAAAAAGATTCTAAAAGAATTAAAGAATAAAAAAACGACTAGAAGAGCAGAAGTTTTTGCAAGCTGGGCTAAAGAATTACAAGATTTTACCACTCAGCTTGACGAGTTGAATAAGGAAAATAAAATGCATGACGAGAGCGATGAAGATCTTTATCAATCATCGGACGAAATCAATTCTAATAAGTTTGGTTACAACATAGATGACTCAACGAATATTGATGTAGATGGTTCTGAATCTGCTGACGAAATCCCCTCTTTACCAGATTCAGCATTGCCTCAAATACCGCTAAACGAAAAAAAAATTAGGCATTTGAAACGTGTGAAACAGTTAGAAAAAGAAAATAAAATTGCCGAGAAAAAAAGACTGAAATCAAACAAAGCTCTCGATAATAATCCAGAAGTTGACGATGATACTAAAATCAAAATTGTCAAACCAACGATCTTATCAGCGGGAAGGCCGATGCCGGCAGCTGAGATAGCAGAAATTCAAAGTATTGGATTAGCCTTGAACAGATTGCCTAGTAGAATCGACACTATAGAGTCCACTTATAGCAGATGGAATTTTGAAGATAATGACGATTTGCCAGATTGGTTTAAAGAAGAAGATCAAGCCGCAAGATGTCCAGATATACCGCTCAATGCTAATCTTGCTAAGCAATTGCAAGCTAAAATAACCGAAATTAACCAACGACCAATAAGAAAAGTGTTGGAAGCTAAAGCTCGGCGACAGAAGCATTTAAAAACTCGATTGAACAAAATAAAATCGGAAATAGCCAAAGTGTCGAATAGTTCAGATTATTCGGAAGGTTCAAAGAATATTGCAATTGCGAAACTTCGAAAAAAATCAGCACACATTGTTAAGCCTAAAATCACAAAGCAATACGTTGTTGCAAATAAATCAGGAAAGTCAAAGGTAGCTAAACCGAAAACTAAGACTTATAATGCTAACACGAAAGCTATATCAGTTGATAAGCGTTTAAAGACTGATAAAAGAGGAATAAGGAAAATTGTCAAAAAAAAGAAAACAAATAAATCTAAATCAAAGAAAAGATGACTCGGCTCTTTGACATGATCATCATAAATGCTGTAGGAACTTAAATTAATTATAATATTTTTAGATATATATTTTCTGACGTCAATTATACATGATAGTGCTATATGAGTTCTAGGTTTTCTCTCATTTCTTCTAGATCATCTCGTACTTCATTTATAAACTTTGTTTCTTTTTTTCTTCTAATTGTTTCTTGTATTTGGGCAATAAAAGCAATTATCAAAAATACTTGAGCTGCTATAAATAAACCATAACACCAACCTATAGCTGGAGTTGGGTAGTACGAACTCTGATTTACATGCTTAAATACTATCCCACTAACTAAGTAAATAGAAATAATAACTGCTACGTTAATAACAAAGGTTAATAAAATCACTAAAGCAGCGTATTTTTTTGATTTTAGTCTATTGATGGATGATAAAGCTGTAGCAAAAAGCATTAAAATAACACAAAGAATTATGGCTGCTGCACTCAAATAGAAACACATAGCAAGCCAATTCCACATTGAGCATTTTGCTTTCTGCCATTCACAATACTTATTCGTGCATAGGTTTCCAACAAGTTGTTTACCCATTTCCTGGCACGATATTTCTTTTGTTTTCATATGAGATCGAGCAACCTGACCGGTTACAAAGAATAACCCCCAGTATCTAGCGTTAAATGCAGATTTTTCTGGAACATCAGACTGAAGTCTATTTCGTTTTTTAACTTACAACCAACCACGACTGTCCAACAAGAACTGCAATCACACAGCAAAGATAGACGACATTGCAAGCTAAAACTACTTTATTTAGTTTGAATCGTTTCATTGATCATAAACTATGTTTTGATCAAATGTTTAAAATATTATAAATATATCTGTCATAAGAATTATTTTCTATTTTCTGATAGATTAAATAATTTTATAATAAGCTAAAATTTTATTCTCAAAAAATTTAATTTGGTTCAGGCCATTAACTTAGCAATTTTTTCAAAAACTTTTGTTTTACTTCATCTTAAATTTATTTAATGAGTATAAATAAAACTGTAGAAGTAAGCGCTTTATCTTTAGCTACTATTCTCAATGGTTATAAGCTAATAAAAAATAATACTCCTGATTTAACGGTTTTAATTGGAGAATTAAACGACGACGGAATTTTGTGTATATACGACGCTTTTGAAACGTTGCTGGAAAAAAATACTGAAGATATTTATTTACCGACTCTGGTGATTTATGATTCCATGATAACCACATTCTCAAGGTTTAGACCTCGTAACTCACTTGTAGGGTTTGCTTCTTGCACTTTGACTGAGGAGAATTTATCTCATATTTTAAAATGGAGTGTAAATCATACGACTACATCTAGATTTATACAACAAAGAAGATTAAAAGTTCCAATAGGACTTATGGTAACTCCTTTAACAAAAACTACTTACCCTCAACTTAGAGCATTTTCGCTTAATGATAGCGAAGTAAATGAATACACGGTACGTTATAAGCCATTTGTTCCGTACACGAGTACACACAATAATAAAATCGTTTCTTTCTTCAAGCTTTGTGAACAAAGAATTAACAAAGCTTTAGAATTGACACAAAAAGCAATTTCTCAATCGAACTATGAATTAGCAAAAGAATGTTACAAAATAATAAGTGTGGATCTTATAAAAGATTTTGACTCTTTTATCTCGGTACATTGTGAAAATAGAAATTTGTTTTACATTATGACAATGTTAGCTAACACTCAAATAGGAATCGAAAAAGCGTTGCGTTCTCTTTGTATAAAATCTAATAATAATGAGTGAGTATGTAAGTATTATCAATATAATTTTACCAATGTAATATTTCAACTTTCCTATGATATCAATTAAATAATATTTTTTTTTATAAAAAACATTACCAATCGCAAAAAAATGTATTGTGACAGCATAGTCAAAAAGCTTGAATGTATTCAAGAAAAATTAGCTAAGCTTTCCGATAATCTTAATTACGATTTTTTTAGTAGTTGTTTAAATGATATTACTATTCTTATACAACAAGTAAAATCTGACGTTAAACCTGAAGTAGCTTCTCAAATAATAGCTAACTTTCGAACAAAAATTAAATTACTATCACAATTCTTATCAAATTTGTTAATCAATTATAATAGTGAAGATAACCAAGAGTTGTTAGATTTATATCTTTCATGGGTCACCGTTTTATCACTACTCGAGTATGAACAAAGTGAGCTTGTAAATATCTACTATTCGTTGTTAAGTGGGTTATTAAATGAAGATAAAACTGAGTTAGTAAAATTTTTTACAAAGAAATTATTACTGTTTAACTTCTCTAGTTTTAAGACAATATTAGAAGTTCTTGTATTACTACTCAAAGAAACTAAATTCAAAGACTATTTAAATTATTTTTGTGAATTACTAGATTGTTTAAACTCAGATATAATCGAATATTTTATAGATGATGAGTCCAACCTTGAAGCTGAGGTAAAAATATGTTACGATAATTTTTTTGAATCTCTTTGTGAAATCAAGGAAGTGCAATATCTTTGCACTATAATTTACAATTTGAATGTTACCTTTTTCTTGTCATTGGAGAATCCAACTAGTATATTTTCACGTTGCTACAAGAATTTAGAAGAAAGCATTACTATAAAAAGTAAACTTACTTGGTTGCACACGCTTTACCACATTCGTTCCCACAAAAATTTTCATTACAACTCACATGTAGATTTTATTCAATTATGTTACGACTTTTTAGTACCCGAGATTTTTATTGAAAACGAACGATCAATAATATTTCAAATTATACTTCAGAATTCTATCAACTTTGACAAACTCCAACTCATTTCCTTTTTTAAAAAATTGTTACAGGTTGCAGCTTTTGTGCCAGTAAATTGTGCAGTATTATTATTGAAAGTAGCACAAAAACTAGTTTATTTGAAAAATGATGTATTTTTGCCTTTAATTCATATTTCAGAGGATTATAATTATGTAATCGAATATAAACCGGCTCCTACTAATCTTGACTTAAAATTAAATCAAAATCAACATTCAAATCTCACTCCGTGGGCTACTTTATGTGGTGATTACTCGTGCTACGAAATCAATTTGTTTTTATATAATTCAAACATCACATTAAAACAAGAAGCTCAACGGATCATAGATACAATTATTGATCCATACAATTTTTCAGCAATTGACGAGCAAGTAGAGATTGCTTTGCAGCAAGGAATCAATAAATTCACAGCTAAATATAGTAAAACGATTCACAACATTATCAATAAAATAACTATAGACATTCAAGATGACGTCTGATTTTATATAAAAGTGTGCAACGCACCTTTGAACTATCTTAAACTAAATGAACTGTATGAAAGTAGCTTCAGACCAGTTACATGACAGAACACTTTTTTTACCTGTTTATGACGGCGAACAATTTATTGGTAATAAAAAAACTGAGAAGAAAGAACTTGACATACCGGTAGTTTCAACAAACTCCATTAGTGAAATAGAGACGCTTTGTAGACAGTATCTAAATGACAATGATGTTATTGTAAAAGATAATGTTTGTTTAAAGTTATTATCTGAATTTTCCAATCGCAATTATTCCTTAAACAATGCAGAAACAATTGAAGACCTGAAAAGCTGCGCAGACATAATCAAAGTCTTTCCTGAGTCGTCTTCTATCTTTGAAGAATCTAAAACCTTAGAAGATGATATTAAAGCAGTTGTTAGTCGTGGAGACTCGCGTTTATTTTCTTTAATTGGTTCTTCGTCTGCATCAAATTACTCTTATTTATGGGGAACTAATGATTTTCCAGGACTTTTTCATTATATTATCGCTTCTATTTTTTCTCATATTCACGCAACTAATTTAAGTAGTACAAAAACACTGTTGTCTATTTCAGAGTACATATTAAGTATCAGTGTCGTTTCTTACTCAGGGAATGAAAAAGGACGTGACATCTTAAATTTATTTTCAGCGAGCGATTTCGACGATCAAGCTGATCATGAAAAATTAAAAAATGAGATGGAGTGGTCTAACGATGATTTATTAAACTTTGCTCGCTTTTATCGTTTTAGTGATGAACCTTTAAAATCAACTAAGTGGAAAGACATGAATAAATACTACGAATTATTTAAAAAAAATAACGCAACTACATCTTCACAAGCTAAAGCAAAATCAAATGTTTTTTTATTTACTAACCCAAATGAACATACAAGAATTTATTTTAGCTCGTTTGAACAAGTGTTAAAATTCGTTTCTAAGTTGCGTTCTGTAATGAAAGATCAGGTAAACTCTTACATAACTTTGAATGAATCAGATACCTCTGTTAAACACAAAGAGAAACATTACATAAAACAAGCTTTATTAATTCCTGCTTATCTAATTAATATAAATATTGAAAAACGTATAAGGCTTATATCGTCTCTCGACTGGAAAAATATTAAAACTAAAATTACTAAAAACATTAACACAAAATATAGAACGATCAAAGTAAATCGTGGAACCTTTACAATTTTACATGTTCCAGCAGCAGATTACGTCACCAACAGTGTTTATCGCACTACAAGTCCTACTGCTTTCTATTTATTTGAACTAACTTATGAAGCTATCAAAAAAACATATTTTCAAGATCATGTCTTTACTGAATTGTTCGCTAAAGAATGTCCTTTAACATCGGATTTATATTTTTTTTTAACAAAAAATTTTGAATCTAGTAGATTATTTTCAGATAGATTTGATTGGAAGGTTTTTTTAACTTTAAACCGACTTAACACTCCCAAATCAATTAATGAAGGATTTATAAAGTTTGCTACGTCGATTTATCTTAACTCAGATAGACTGAAAAACATTTCTAATAAGTCAACTGAACCAGTCAAATCATCTTTTGATTCAATTATTGTAAAGGAATTTAATTTAACAAGTAAACACGTTAATTCAACTCAATTTGATGACATTGTGATTACTCCTTGGGCGCAAGAATTGAAAGTTTCTAGGTCTCATATTTTCGCAATGCTCGCGACGGAATTTTCAGTTCAAGAAAAATTGACAAAGCTACATATATCAAACATTGTTGATTCTTCAAAGCAATGTGTCACTGAAGCTGATTCATTATCTAAATTATTACAAAAAGGAAAAACTGAACAAGTTATTGATCTCGTAAACAAGCAAAGAAGAAGAACTAAAAATTTTGCCAAATCAATGGAAAGGCTGTTGTCTAATATCAACTCTTTTTCAGACCATGTTAAAGAAGATAATCATCAAGCAGCAGAAACAGTTTATTCCGTAGGCTTTGAGAACGAAAAAAAAATAAATGAATTAGGTATTCGTTCTAAAGCAAAGTTAATGCCATATGAAAAGTTTAAACAAAGTAAAGAAAAAACTTACAATGATTTTATCAACAATACAGGATACAAATATGATGGTAAAGAGTGTAAATTTTATTCTTCAGCAAACAATTACATAAGAGAGAAAGGATCTAGCGTATAAAAGATTATTTGTTATGCAGTTGAATGTGTTAGTAACTATCTTAAAATATTAGTTTCCTTTGAAACTAAATTTTGCATCTTTTAAGTCGGTTTGCACAGAAATAAAATTGATGTAATGTGTACTTATAATTGAAATTATATTTTTGAATGTCGGAATTATTTAGCAACTAAATGCACCCTGTAAAAAAAGAATGTTAAATATTAACACTAATAACGAAAAAAAGTTAACTAAAACGATAGGAGATTGTTTTAATAATGATACTTTAGGTGGTGATCCTTTTCGAAAAAAATTATTACATCATAACCCATATACTAATAATAATTCTAGCCCATTTTTCGATTCTTGTATGATAGAAAAAAATTCTAATAAATCAGATGCCTCTATTAGACGAAATACTTTATTACGGTCGTTAAAAGAACAAATCTCGAAGAAAAACTTTATTGATGAGAAGGATCCGTATGCAAAGAAGTTCAATGATTACTCTATTTCGAATTTCCAGTTAGAACCAGACAATGATATGTTAATTAATGATATTAACGAAAACTTTTTAACAGATAATGAACGAAATTTACTTGAAGACTACATATCCAAAGTCAAAAATAAATCAGAGCAATACATTAATAAGCAAAAAGAAAATTTTAAGGACAACACTGTTATTAGAATGCCACTTTCTAAGCTAAAAGAGCTTATTGAAAATTTTAAAAATACGAACAATATGGTATCACCAGCGAAATTTCAAAAGTCTGTAACAACTTCATTGGTTCCGCACAATGCTGCCGAAAGTACTTTATGGAACTCGTGGCGCAATTTTTTATCAATTTTATTTCATTGTGGAAACAATATGGAGGTAAAAGTTCCTACAGAAATAACAAATAACGAGGATCAAAATTTAGATCAAAGAAAAGTACATTATCATTGTACAGAATATAAAAATGATAAACAATCAAGTTCCGAAGTTCCTATTAATTTGTCACAAAAAAACATTAAAAACTTAAATGTAGATGTAATACTCAATACAAAAGCTTGTTGTAGAGAGCAAGACTGCATCAAATGTAAAGAAAGTATTAATAAAGTTTACGCACCGCGTACTATTAAGAATTTTGTAGAATATTGTAAATCTAATGATGAAAACGTTAAGTGCGACCTTCAAAATGAGCACGCAACAGATTGCAATAAATCGAAACAATATTATCTCGCGTCAACTAGAAATTTCCTGTAATATTACCATTTATTTATTTTTTTTTTAGTTCATTTACCTATTTTCCTTACTGTTGCTGTGACGTTAAATTATTGAACTCATTCGAACAGTTACTTTTTAAATGAAAGTTTGTTTTATTTGAAAATGTCTCTTGATGCATTATGGCTTACTTTTCAAAACCACGAAGCGTTAAATAGTTTACAACTGCATCGGGAGGTTAATCAAAAACTGATTACATTATGCCAAAAGCATTTATGTCCATCTATGATATTTTATGGGCCTGACGGCGCTGGAAAAAATACACGAGTGAAACTTTTTTTAAAATTATTTTTTAATATTCAGCATGATAAGCCTAAGTTAGAATATGTTAAAATTGAGAATAAAGACACACTTGTGAAAATACTTTCTTCGGGAAACTTTTCAGAGTTATATGCTTCACATATTCAATATTTAGACTTAAATAGTGTTGTAAGTATAATCAAACAATTAACTTGCGTGTCTGCCTCAAATCTCCTTGCGCCAAGCGTTTCACATACTTATCAATTCCGGGTGTTAGTAATTCACGAAGCTCATTTACTTTCATTAGCTACTCAAGCAGCGTTACGTAGAATAATAGAAGCTAGTCATCAATATTGTCGGTTTATTTTAGTTACTACAAGATTATCAAATATAATTCAACCGTTGCAAAGTCGATGTTTATGTTTTAGAATATGTGCTCCCAGTTTTGAAGAGGAATCAAGTATTTATTTAGATTTTATAAAGAAAAGAGGCCGTACAATCACTACACAAAAGTTAAATGAAATTCAAAAAATATCTAATGGAAATTTATTACTCGGAATTATAATGATCCAAAAGTATTTCATGACAAATGTTATTAATCCACCGCTTTGGATTTCTTTACTGACAAATATAAAAAATGAAATTATTGAGAAGCCGAATATAAATTCAATCACGGAAGCTAGAAAGGTGCTGATCGAATTAATTTCACGAACAATACATCCAGTTATTTTACTAGAAAAATTAATATTTTTGCTTGTGAATGATAAACGTATTCCTAAACATCTACAAACAAAAATACTTCAAGTGGCTGCTTCGATGTCAAGTTATGTAAATGATTCTAGTAAATCTATTATGGGTATTATTAATTGTTTATGTTATATATCAATAATGATTTTTAATAATTTATATAATAATAAAGATCTAGATTAATTTATTTATTTTTTTAAATTAATTTTCAAATTATCAACATCTATAATGAAACTATCAAACCTGCTATTCCTAGGCTTATTAGCCAAAAATCAATTTTTACAGTACTGTAAGTCGTTATAATGTAATGAGTTTGTTTAGCTTCTGCAAAAGCTACTACTGGAGATAATGCATCTTCTAAAAATGGGAGCAATGATACCGACGGTGATTTGAGTGCAAAAAGTGTAGCGTTTGGTATAGATTTCGGTACAACAAATACCGCAGCAGCAATCTTCACTAATGGTCAACCATTAGTTATACAAAATGCTAACGGAAAAACTACTACTCCGAGTTACATAGGTTTCAATAAAAATTCTTTAGAAAGATTAATTGGAGAAGAAGCGAAAAATGAAATGATGAACGGAAATCCCGATTTTCATAAGAATGTCTTCTCTCTTTTAAAACGTCTAGTTGGTTTAGATCCTAACAGCCAAAAATTTAAAGAAGTTTTACGATTCTTTAAAGGAAACGTCGACATCAAAGTCAAAAATGGAAAAACCTATTTTGTTGTAACTAGAAATGGTAAGCAAGTAGAACACACTGTACTTGAACTTATTGTTGAATTTTTATCAATATTCTTTGGTCAAGTCAAAGCTAAAACTGGATTAAATATTACTGATGTTGTAATAACTGTACCAGCTTATTTCAATGATGCCCAACGTACAGAAATCAAGAATGCCGTACAACTAGCGGGATACAAAACTTTAAGAGTTATCAATGAACCGACAGCCGCTGCAGTTGCATACGGACTTGACAGAAAACCACAAAAAGAAAACGAAGAAGAGCTCATACTTGTTTTCGATCTCGGTGGTGGTACTTTTGATGTCAGTATTTTATCATTACAAGATGGTGTATTTGAAGTTACTGCTACTGGAGGTGACACTTACTTAGGTGGAGAAGATATTGATAAGAATATTGCACAACATATCGCTGATAAGTTCAAGAAAGATCACGGTATTAACTTAGCTGATAACCCGGATGTTTTTCTCAAACTTAGACTACTTTCTGAAAAAGCTAAGAGAGAACTCTCTAGTTCTGAAGAATTCCACTTTTTCATGCCTCGTATAGTTGGAGACATTGATCTTGATTACAAATTAACTAGAGCTACGTTCGAAGCTATTAACGATCTTTTCTTCCAAAAAGTAATGAAGATAGTTTCTAATGTAATGAAAGATGCTTCTAGGGACGCTAATGACATCCACCAAGTTATTTTAGTGGGAGGATCTAGTAGAATTCCAAAAATCCAACAACTCTTGGCCAAGAAATTCGGTGAATCTAAGATCAACAGATCAGTTAACCCAGAAGAAGCTGTTGCAATAGGTGCATCTATTCAAGCTGCTATTCTTAATGGGGAATTGACTGATAAAAACTTACTATTATTAGATGTCGCACCTTTATCATTAGGTATTGAGACTGCCGGAGGTGTTATGACAACTATTATCAAAAGAAATACTATGATTCCCACTAGTAAGAGCCAAATATTCAGTACTTATAGTGACAACCAAACTTCAGTAAGAGTGCAAGTCTACGAAGGTGAAAGACCCATGACTAAGCACAACCACTTACTTGGTACTTTTGAACTTTCTGGAATTCCTCCTGCTCCTCGTGGTGTTCCTCAAATTGAAGTTAGCTTCAACATCGACGTTAATGGTATATTGAATGTAACTGCTGTCGATAAAGCGACTGGAAACAAAGATCAAATCACCATTAACAATGATAGAGATGGTTTAGACAAAGAAACTATTGAAAGAATGATTGAAGAAGCTCACGCCAACCAAGAAAGTGATGAAAAATTCAGAAAGAAGGTCGAATCTAGATCTAAATTGACTGTTTATGTTGATACCATTCAGAAACAAGTCAACGATAAAACTATTGCTCAGAGTTTAGATGCTCAAGATCTCGACCAAATTAAGAAAATCGCAGAAAAAGTTCGAACGTGGTTAGACGCCAACCAAGAGGCTGAATCAGAAGATTTCGAAGAAAAATACAAGGAAATCGAATCTGTTGTGAGCCCAATATTTAGCAAAATATACGAATCCATCAAAAAAACAGGTGCTAATCTCAACAACTTTGATAATGCAAGCACTGATAATGATGATGACGATGATTTTAGTGAGGAACTCTAAATTACGTATTTCTAATTTATATTATTTATTTACATATGATATGTCACCTTGTTTCATAATACATCATAATTAAATATACTTTTTTTTTATTAATTTCTTTAATTATTGTATTGTGGACTGTTAGTGTGGAGATCATTAATGACGAATGTAACAAAAGTTATTATTGGTTTTTCGATTCTGACTTCAGTTCTTTCATTTCTGAATTTGGTGGCACCACAAACCTGGTTATGGTCAACTAAATCAATATTAAAATCAGGCCAAATTTGGCGAATATTCTCTAGCCAGTTATACATTGCAAAACTGAGTATACAATCGATTTGGAGATGTTATATTTTAAATAATTATTTGGAAGAATTAGAATCATATCATTATAAAACTAAGCTTGATTTCATCCAACGAATACTTTTTATTATTATTTGTATTTCTATAATAAATATAGTTTATTTAAAACAACAGTATTTAAATGCAGTGTTTCAAGCCGCTGTTTCATATCTTTGGTCAAGACTAACTACTAATGATATTCAACTAGTTTTTATCAAGCTGAAATCTAGTTATTTTCCGTGGATTCTTTTGATCAGTGCTTTTATCTCAAACGTGAGAATTATTCCCATACTAGTTGGTATGGCCATTGGCCATTTCATTTATTATTATGATTTTGTCATACCTTCAGAATTTACAAAAAAAGATAAATAATTACTTTTTTATATTTTTCTTATGTTCTTTCCATGATTGAACGCGAGATTGGATTTCTTCGTTTCTTTTCATTTTCTTCTGCTCATATTTAATTTTAGATAATTTATTACGTTTTTGTTCTTTAACTTCAGCGCTATCTCCTGGTCTGACAATAACAGATTTTGGAATTATATATCCATTGTGAGTTATTATTTTCTCTTCGGATTCATCCATATTATTTTCTGATGTTTTAGTCACTATTCGAAGTCTGTCTCTGCGAACTTCTTCTACCGTGTTATAATCAATGTAATTAATCTTTACAAGATCCTTGTTAACATCAATAATCTCACATAGATACCACATTCCATCTTCCTCAAATAAACATTCTAATTTGTTTGTTTTCTTTAACAGCGTTTCGTCAATAGTTTTTCTTAATTTAATGTCAGAAAACTTTATATTAGCAACACGATTTTCGTCATCAATCTCTTGAAATATTTCTACGTCTACTGACTCTATTTTTTTATTTTCTGAATCATATTTCGTAATACCAAGTATTTTCCCATACGAATTACTTGATTTTATATATCCACAAGCATTAACAATATTTGACGGGTCTGCTTTAGTCCAAAAATCTAATATTACTTCAGCATCTTTTAATAAATTAAGAGTCTCTAAATCATTGGGTTCATCTTTTAAAACAAGTTTGAAAGACAAAATGTAATTATAATATTCACACAAAAAGTGGTAAATTTCGTCTTGTGTAGTTTGTTTATCAGCCATAATGAATTTTTTTTTTTGTAGGAAGAAATATTTACGAATTATATACACTTAGTCTTTAATTACATTAAAGTGTTAATTATTATTTCTTACAGATCGCTTGTTTAATTCAGCGTTTTTATTATGTATTCTTACATTTATGCATACATTGTGTAAATGAGTTCAAATTTCGCAAAATTTAACGAACAGCGATCGACTCCATCTGTTTCGAATCATGTAGAGTATTTTGGTTTGTTACATGTCTACATTATGGATGCGGAGAACATTTGGCTTCCAAACGCACGGAAATCTCAAAAATTTTTTGGATATATTTGTCGAATGCTTTCGCTTTCAAGATGGTCAAGATCTAAAAAGCCCATATGCGTTGTTTATGTAAATCTTTTTGGTCATGTGTATAAAATAGGTAGAACAAGATCAATAGAGCGAAGACATTATCTAAGATGGAATCAAGAATTTACAGTACCACTTCTAATAGATTTTTCTGAAACAACAGACGAAACGCGATACATCAATTACTCAATTAGTAAAGAAAAAGCCGAACTGATAGTTTTAATAATTGACACTCCTAAAACACTTGACTCAGATTTGATCCAACTTGATACTGATAACTATACTTTAATAGCTTCAGGGAAATTTGACTTAAGATATGTTTTAAGTACAAAAGTATTTAGAATATGGCTGTATATGTCAAAAAAAAATTTGCAAAACTTTGATAAATCTGGAGAAAATTGAGTCCAATGAAGTAAATTGCGATCGATCTGATAAAGAAGAAGTGTTTACATCTTTGTCTGATAATCAAAAATCACAGACATCGATGAATACAAAAGAAAAAATGAAAAAATACTTCTATCATTTAAAACGATTTATAAAAGCAGATGGAGAGTACTCACGATTGAAGCTCCAAGTATCATTTTTTGAAATCAAAAAACTACCTGGACATTCAGGAATAAAAAAACTTGTATTATCCTTTAAGACAAGGCCATTATGTTTCATTCTATGCCGATACACATAGAACTAGAAATCCTTCGTTACAAATAAAAACAGAACTTGGTATCTTTAAGCAAAGAAATGCTTGGAACGAATTGTTTGATGCACTTTATAATGCAAAACATTTTATTTATATTTCTGGATGGAGCATTCATCCAGACATTAAACTTTGTAGAATCAAAGATGACTCAATGACTGACGAAGAATTTGCAAAGCGGTCAAATATAACATTTGGAGAGTTGTTAAAAAAAAAAATCTGATGAAGGGGTTAGTGTTGTTCTTTTGATTTGGGAAGACAGTTCAACGAGAGAAAATATTGTGTTTCTGCGAGGAGGTTTGATGAAGGCGTTTCATTATTATACTAAAACATACTTCAAAAATTCAACCGTGAAAGTTGCGCCGTTGAGAAGAATAGCTATAGATGATACTTCAGATTTAAAATTAATGATTCGAGCTAATTGTTTTTCTCATCATTCAAAAGTAATAATAACGGACGTTAAATGTGAAGATAAATATGCAATGCAAGCGTTTATTGGAGGCCTAGATATAACTATGGGACGTTTTGATACAGATGAACATCCCTTATACGAAACATATAACACAATTCACAAGGATGACTGGTATAGTAACTGCGTGGCTCCACCAGTAAGTGGCATAGCTCCAAGACAGTCATGGCATGATGTCATAACTAAAATTATCGGACCATCTGTTTGGGATATGTATGACACTTTCGTGGGAAGAGTTGAAAGACAACGCCCTCAATTAAAAAATTGTGTCGTCGATGTTATTAATAATTTACTAAAGCAAAAAAAATTGATTGGGCGCAGCGTTCCCTATCAACACATTATTAACAGATCTTGCTATAACGTACAAGTATTTCGCAGCTCCGATACAGATGCTACTACATTTAATAACTTTTTTTGGCGCAACAGATTTTCCAATATCTCGCGTGCAGTCGACAGAAGCTTGCAGTTGGCAATATGTCATTTGACATTAAATGCCAAAACATACATCTACATTGAAAATCAATACTTTCTGAGCAGCGCTCAATTCTGGCAAATTGATAAAATCCCTCCGCTAAAAAATTTGGTGGCGCATTGTATAGTTAAACGAATCGTGAAAGCGATAAAGTTTTCTAAAGCTTTTAAAGTATACATTGTAATTCCTCTTTATAGTGAGGGGATACCTGGTTCATCAAATTTACAAGAAATTTTACATTGGCAATATCATACGTTAAGATACATGTTTAAAGAAATTAATAGAAATTTAAGGCTTTATAAATCTTCAGCTTCAGTAGAAGATTACTTACGATTTTTCTTTCTCGGAAAAATCGAAACTCCTCCAAAAACACAGGTTCCTCAGATTCCTGCGCATCAAATATATGTACACAGTAAATTAATGATAATCGACGATTATTATTGTTTGATTGGTAGCGGTAACATTAATGATCGTTCATTAAATGGGTCCCGTGATACTGAATTATCTGTAGGCATTTCACAAGCATATTTCACACCGTACCAAGAAAACGGAGAATGGGCGTTACCAAAAGCCGACATATATGGATTTAGAGTTCTTCTATGGGTAGAACATTTTGGGGAATATTATGATTGGATGGACAATCCAGGATTTCAAGCAACCTGGGATAAAGTCGTTGAAATTGCGACTGAAAATTATAAAGCTTATTTGAATCCAGAAATATATCAAAAGAAAAACATTCTTTTATCATGACATATCCACTAAATAGCCAAAATATAGAATTAGAAGAAGATATAAAAATTCCGCATTTTCAAGTTTCAATTAAAGGAAATAAAATAGAATAATGCCAGAAGGAATTACTACGTA